>NC_066869.1:43609027-43721815 GCF_022985175.1 Labeo rohita | reverse complement strand
TTCGCGCACAACCAGATGGTGGAATGTCCCAGACCACTGGGCTTCTGACTCTGGGGCCACGAGTGAGGACGGGGACAACTCTCACGGGTGTCTTCTCCTGATTTAACTACTGCAATGCAGAGTGAGTGTGTTCTGTTGACATTTCATGAAAAATTCAGTACGTACTGTGTTGGTAGCTTCTTGCTACTGGGTCAGATTATATTATTTCTTCAGTTGTGGAGTGGGCAGATGTTAAGCTAGATGAGATAATTAACTTTGACAACAACTAGAAGAGCATTTTAAGATCAGTAAACAGAAGCAGTAACACATGATTAATAGTTGCTAAACATACAATCACAGTGCTGAAAGGTGTTCTCATTTTAACCTAAGGACAACAGAAAAACTGAAGGGGTTAAACAGGGTTTTCAAAAAAATGTTGAAAATGTTTTAAAAGTTCTTAAAGATATTTGTCAGATTAAACAGATGCTAACTAATTGCTGTGAATGTAAAGAGAATTTGGGCAAAAAGGGACAATATGAACAAAAGCTTGATGTTTATTTTTGCGTGTGGAAAGCACATCACTAACAGTAGGGTAAATAACTCTGAAATTCGGAAATTGACTGCAGACACTAATCTCACTGTTGAATTATTATTATGATAGCTGCAAAGATGTAGCATGAGCAGAGAGGGCTAGCCTCAAAGCTGGTGTGAATCTTGATTTGCAGTCTAAAACCCTCCAAGGAAACCTGGAGTGATTATATACATACATATATGCTATATTTATATCTGTTAATAATTGGGGGAATTCTAATAATTTTAATCTTGCTCCACTAGTTTATCAGCTTGAAAAACAACAGCTAAATGAGAAATTATTTTGTCTCAGACCCTGAGAAAGAGTGATTTCATCAGGTTATTTTTTTTAAATTTCAATGACATGTGAAACTGGTTATTTTTTATATTTCTATGGACAACAATTGTTTTTAGTAACTGATGTTGCTAATGGGCTTTGGTCAATGCTACTAGCTATTTTTTGGGTTAAACAGTGTAACCGCTATTTCACCAGTCTTTTGGCAGATTTGATTTAACAACTTACTGGTGTATCAGTCACGTCTACATGCTGTGAGATGCTAGGACACATCTGATTTCTGGAACTATTCAAATGCTGAGATTCTTTTGAGGATGTAACTACAGATGTAGCTGGATTGCAGCTCATCTGCAAACTGCAGTGTTAAACAGTTTCTTCAATTTGTTAAGTTCAGGGCTCAATGACTGAACTCCTAAAGCTGAAATAGTTTTTCCAGGAATTGACACAAGCAGCATTCACACTAGATATATCAGATACAGTGGTAGAGATTTAGCATTGGTTACATGACATCTGTGCTAACCTAAGAATGGGAAAAACAGAATAACTATGAGAGGGGTATTAGTCTCCACAACTCATACCATGACTCAAGGCCTTTGCCTTGTTTATACAGTTCAGACAGTCTTTTTTGCTTTGCAAAGCGAGTCTTTGTAATGTTTGATGTTAACTATTTGCTGTCTACATTCTGTAAATGCACTGCGTTGCATTACTGACTAATGAGCAGCAGGACGTCTGACAAGTGGTCCACGATGCTAAAATTGCCAAACATCATTTTTGGGAAATCTAGTTTGTTTCACCTGAACTAATTCCAGATGGTCAAGACGGTGCAGAGCTCTTTAAGAAATTTTTAATGGTAGAAAACATTTAGACAATTTGGAACTCCAAATTCAAATTTGATTTTATGTGCTGTTCATCTTTTGTGAACAATGAGGAATGCAAGGCAGGTTGAGCAGTAACTACAGACTAAAAGTCTCAGTCTCAGTTAATTTGATTGTTCAAAATGTGAGTTAGCAAATGGCAAACAGCTGAAATGCTGAAATCTGCATGGACTTCCGTTATGCCTTTGGGTGTTGTGCATGACTTTTGAGCAGGTTGGCAGCAGAGTGGTTTCTCACTAAGAGGTGAGACGGATGACCCTCGCTGACCAGGCAGCTGCGGTTGCCGCCGCATGAACGGCAGAAATCTTCACTGCTCAGGCATGTCATCTATGCACTGAAACACCTCACTCACAGCTTCTAAATTATCAGATGGATAATAGGCTCCGAACCTTGCTTCCTTTTCTGGTCACACCAGATACACAGTGTGTGTCCGTCGCTTAGGCGTTTTTAATTTGTTCATGTTTGAACAGTATGCGTGAGGGGATTGTTAGGAAACATGCGGAAGATGTTAACGGATGCGTGACGTCAAAAACACAATTGGCAACCCTATTCTATTTAGCTGGAAAAACCTGCACCCTCAGGGCTGTTTTGTGAATTCGTGATTTAATGACTCTTTATGAAATGCCAGGGTTACTTGGATGTTTTGATTATAGTTGGCAAATTTTTACTATCAATAGGTACTGCTGTCTTTATGGCTAAATATTGGTTTGAGACAACATTCCCTGATGGGAGTGTCAGACACTATTGATTCTGACCAGGGCAAACACACTTTAATGGTCCGGTATGTCACGAAGTCTGTGGACTTCATTAGATTTTCATACTTCCAATAATGACCTTCGTCATTTAAAAGAGTTACTCACACTCTGAGATCAAATGAGGTACGACAGAGCTAACATGGTTAGACATGCTTGTATTATTTCTGTGCATAATATAAATTTATCGGCTCAGTTTGGCTGAAGGTCAAATGTTGCTATGAGAGATCTTGCTATGGCAGGTGTGCACTTAATTCAGATTTTCTTCTGATACATCAATTGGTTTTAACTGAGGCAATCAGGCAAAGGTTTGAATTCAGGCTTTAGGATGTGTGGTAACCTCCTCCAGAGGGGGGCGGACATAGAATTCCGTAAAAATTAGTTTATCATTAGCAACCCCTTCAGATCTAAATTATGTAGAATTATTAGACAAAATTAAATGGATAGATAATAGACATTGTAAATTAGCTCATACTCCCAAATGTTAAACAACCTGGCGAAATGCTGTAGGATGGAGTCATGAGGAAGAACCTTGTCTTTTAGTGACTCGGGGGCCACCCTCGTGATGAAGATATGGTGGGTGGGGGCTCATGAGTAGCTTACACCAACTGCAGTCTAGTCGCCAGATAATCTTGTAGGAGTCAAAACAAAATTAAATTGTTTTAAAATAAAGTTGTTTTTATGGCCATGAAGCTCTCTTGTTTTCCGTTTTTGTGTTTATATTTTCACAGATTTATGTCAGCAGCCTTCAAGAACTTCGCTGAAAGATTCAAGCCTTATCATTCTGAGAACTCTCCTTGGTGACAACCACCAGCAGACAGAATAGCTGGAACCTCACTACATTTCCAGTCTTGGGATTCTGCCGGAAGGACAGTCTGGCAAGAGTTTGTGAATTCCGGTTGGTTGTCTTCATTTCGCGAGCAGAGACATTCTGAGCTTCAAGAGTCACAACTGGAACAGTTGCAAGTGTTGCCACATGACAGAGCTATACTAGCTGTAGGTTTTACATCTGTTCGGGATGATTCATGGATACACCACCCTGAAAATCGACCAAGCTGGACTCTAACTGTATGCACTCAATATCTATTTTGGCCTTCAATCAATATATATACAGGGGTATTGAAATTTAAACCACATAACTGTCATACAAAGTTTTCTCCAGAATCTAAGTTAAAACCAGGCCAGTGGTTCATTTTTAATTATTACACTGAAGGGTATGAACCAAACTAACATGAACATGATATTGCTCTTTGCTACGTTGGTTTAAATTCTGATCCATAATTCAGATCCATTATTCCATCCATGGTTTGAGTCTCACAGTAAACTTAATTCGGCTTTAACCTTAGCTCAAACATATGCTAAGGTGCTCAATATTTCCAAATGTTGGATATGTCAATCTTATCCCAAAACATCTACATCATGGCCTCTGGATGCACATCCATTACCATTGTCTGATCTGATCTCCATAAGTGAACAAAGTAATATGGGTAAAATTAGCAACATACTAACTAATTTGATAGTTGACACCTCTGTCACTGAACACTCTGAATGGTGCACTCCAATTGATGATTCTGGTATCAAAATTGCAACCCTTCCAGATAATTTATTTAGAGTTTACTATGCCCTTTTGATGAGACAGCAAAGAGACACTAAAAGTAACAAATGGCCAAAAATATTAAGGTTAGAAAAAGCTGAGGCACATGCAATAAAGGGCGGTAAAGAGTATGTTTTCTAGGAGATTCTAATTGTACCAAATCACAAGGTAAAGCTGGTGCCAAGTGCACGATCATGAAACCACTAATAATGTCAAACCCTTACAGATGTGTTTTTAAAGTTGTTGATTATCCATGGGAAAGTAGAAGGCTGTTCACAAACAGTGTATGTCAATACAGAAATTGTTCTCATCCCATTTTTAATTCATGGTATTTGCCAACATAGAGCAGTACTAGTACTGAGTCTAGTCAACAACTTGCTCTTAGTATAATATTTGAAGGGAATTCTTCCTGGTGCATAGAAGGGAACGGTTCAATCAATTCCATGCTAAATGTGCCTCTCCAATTTTCCAAATGTGACAAAACTCTTCTGATAATGACAAATTAAACACTTATTGCTCCTAAAAGCTTATCCATTCCTTCCTAAGGGATGGGTGGGTAGATGTTTTCTGGCCTATCTCTTACCAGCAATGCGAGTAGTGCCAGAGGATTATGTGAAACACCATTTAATCATGACACGTACTAAACGTTCAATTTCTGAGACTGAAAAATGGTTCGGAAGATTACTTCCATTCTTAGGAGTAACTGATTTTAAAATTTAAAACAGTCAGGTAATTTTTTTTTTCCAGGACTGCTCTTTGCTAAAAAGAAAGATCCAAAGATCAGCATTTCTTTTAATTTATTTTATCAGCATTTCAGGGGGATTACAGAAATGAATACTTTTATTTAGCAAGGATGCTTTAAAAGTGATTATACAAAAGACTTTTATTTCAGATAAATGCTGTTCTTCTGAACAGAATATTAGAATGACGCTGAAGATTGTAATGGTCCTGAGAATTCAGCATCATAGGAACAAATTACATTTTAAAATATTCAAATAAATACTTAACTTACTTTAAATAATACAAATATTTCACTGTATTACTGCTGTACTGGCTGTATTTTGGATCAAATAAATGCAGGCTTGGCGAGCAGAAGAGAATTTTAATAAATGAATAAAAAAAATCTTACTGTTCAAAAACTTTCGACTGGTAGTGTAAGTTACTGTATTCAGGAATAAAAAGTGCACATATGGATCTCTTTGTTTATTAATCTCTTTAAACCCATAAGATTATTATTACAGATAGGCTATTTTGTATTACAGTTACAACTATATTGCAAACGAAAACAAGTTAAAGGTGACAGACATCGCAGATTCTCCTCTGACTGTATTCAATCAGTTTATGTTCGCTAGCACCGTTAGCATCATGCGCTAGCTGCTTTCAAACTGTAAAACGAGCTCTGATACTCTTACAAAACATGCACAAACAAGCCAAACTGAGCTATACACGTTTAAAACCCAGATTTAACAACAGTATAACTCACCTTTCACACAACAGTCGCTTCAAACTAGCAGGTCCACAGCACAGATGTCTTCACTTCAGCTGCATCCGGTCCAAACAGGAAATTGACCTCTGATTAGACCACGACGATTATAATATAAACCGAATTGTAAAAATAATGTAAAAATAAATACTAATATTAAAATGTATTTAATATATAATTATTATAAAGCCTAGTATTTAAGTGTGTGGCTCGGTTTACACAAACAATTAGTATAAAATCTTATTTCCTAGTTATTTATCAGTCTGACTAATAATACGTTTCAAGTAATTTAATCTATAGTTAGTTTATTATATTGTATGAATGACATACGTTTACTTATATATGTGCTATACATTCATATATTTAATTTATAATTGCTAAATTATAGTTATTGTTGAAATAATATAGCAAATTGCATTAACTTACTTGTCATAAGATACTGCGCGCTGCTGTTGACTGAAGCTCCGCCCACCGATGGCATCTTGTTTTCGCGATTTCCCGCCCACGTTACCGATCTAGCCAATCAGCGGCCTCAAAACTTACACTGGTGTGTAATATGCAAATTTTTGATGACGCAGGTGTTGTACCGAGTCCGGGCTACAGGGGCGCACTCTCGAGTTCAGAGATACACAGTGTATAGTAAGATTTCAGGGTTTTGTGGTATGTTAGGACATTGCGCCAAAATTTGAGAGGGAGTTCCTGGGACTTAGAAAATAGCTTCTACATTGCCGGAATTATAAGGACATGGTCCCTGTCCTCATAAACCCAAATGTCCCTGTAATGCTGGTGCGTATTCAGGTCAAAAGTCCTTGTAAACCACAAAAACCAACACACACACATACACACACACACAGGTTTGTTTTTGTGAATTGTGGGGACTTTCCATAGACTTCTATAGATTTTATACTGACGAAACGATATTGTCTATCCCCTAACCCAACCCTAACCCTAGCCCTAGCCCTCACAGAAAACATGTTTGCATCGTTACACTTTCAGATAAACATCATTTACTATTTTTAATCATTTTTTAACATTTTTTAACATTGTGGGGACCGCAATTTCAGGTTTTACTATCCTTGTGGGGACATTTGGTCCCCACAATGTAGCAAAAACAAGTACACACACACACACACGTACGTATTTCTATTTTTCAAATAATTAATGTATTTCCTAGTCTAGCTTTCTATGTGAAAAGAAATGCAGAAAAAGTGGCATTAGCAGGTACAGAGTTTATAAATGAAGCACTGAACATTAGCTGACTATTTTGTCTGGTAAATTTCGTATATTGTATAAAATTACTGTACAAAAACACTACTTTACAATAATTGTACAATTAGTTAATAGTTTCTTTCTTTTTTTTTTTTTTTTTTTTAAATAGTAAAAATAAAACCACAGCATTAACACTGACATTATAACATTTAACACAAGCAAATGTGTGAAGTATTGTGAGCATGTGTATGAATGAGTGTGAACTCCATTTCTACTGAACAACACAGAACAAGCATTTGACATTTTGTTTTTACAGACTATACACTTACGGTTTGTTTCATAGTCCATGATTGCAAACAGAAAATGCATCACTGCCAATTTTCATTATCTCTTTAAGATAATTAATGTAGTCATGAAGCCCCATCAGCTCAGCAAAGGCGTGCAACTAGTGATGGGTCGTTCTTGAACGATTCGTTCATTTTGAACGAATCTTTAATGTGACTCGGGACGAACGAGTCATCTCGGGGAGTGATTCGTTCAGTCGCGCATGCGCAACATCCTATTAGGTCCTGTACTGGAATTAGTTCAACTGTTTTAGAGTCGTTCGTTCACCTTATGGGGCTGTCACGTGATGAACGAACGACTCAAACCCGAGGACTCGAGAAATGAACTAATCAATTCTCTTTCCGGCTCAGGCTGCATAGGTTAACATTACGGGGCTGTCACGTGATGAACGAACGACTCAAACCCGAGGACTCGAGAAATGAACTAATCAATTCTCTTTCCGGCTCAGACTGCATAGGTTAACATTACGGGGATGTCACGTGATGAACGAACGACTCAAACCCGAGGACTCGAGAAATGAACTAATCAATTCTCTTTCCGGCTCAGACTACGTTGGTTAGCTAATTGGGCTGTCAGGTGATGAACGAACGACTCAAACCCGAAAACTTGTCAGATAAGAGGTGAGGTGAGCGAATCATAGACTAAAGACCCAGGTAAACAATGAATTAATATTTTCTGTTTGTTATAGCATTATAGTTTTGTTTTGTTTGTAGTGTGATCAACGTTTGTGTAAGCAGTAGATGTGTTAGGGAAGTAAAACGTAACATTTTAATTATATTTTGCTAAAATGAACAAAATGAACGAAATGACTCGAAAAGAGATTCGTTCATTTTGCTGAACGAGACTCAAAGGACCGAGTCGGTATAATGATCCGAACTTCCCATCACTACGTGCAACTACTTTGACATTATCCAGGGCGGCCTCCTCCTTTAAAACCACAGTTGCATCAGTTTGGGGGAATCATTTCTCCTCTTTGTGCAGCAATCATCCCAGTCACCACCTGCTCTTCATCAGTGGCCTAAAAGAGAAAAACCATTTAAAAAAGAAAACATTTAGTTCAAATGTAACCATTTTCAAGCAGAGGTGCATCCAATTCTGTAAGGATATGTAACTAGACTGTTTTATAATTTCAGCCATATTGTGTGGTTGTTTATTGTCTGTCTACCACAGTGCTCTAGAATACTACAATAGCAGACAACGGTAACATTTATTTTCTAAAAAATAACTCCCATCAATCTTAAAAGAATGAAGCTCTCTTATGTTTCTGGCCTTTTAACCTCTACATAAAACATTCTTTTATACTTAGTCAAAAAAAAAAAGAAAGAAATTATGACCTTTACTTGCCTTAAACCACCTTTCCCTCTCTTATGAAGAAGCTGAGAATATCACTTAACTCCAAAGTTGGTTTAGGTTCTGCAATTAAAAACGCAGACATTAGTGGTTTAATTAAAATGTGAACAAGTCATCATACTGTTGTTGCATCAAAATGTTAAGTAAACAAGCAGGAGACAACAGAAACATGTATTTTCTAAAAACACCAATCCTGAAAGAATGAAGCTCTCCTATGTCTCTGGCTTTCAACATCTACAAAAAAACCAAACATTCTTTTACTACTAGTCCAAAAAAATTATAATATGGAATTATGACATTATGACCTTTACTTGCCTTATACCGTCTTTCCCTCTCTTCTGAAGAAGCTGAGAAGATCGCCTCCTCTCACACAGTCTTCCGTGCCGTTAACTCCAGAGCTGGTTTGAGTTCTGCAATGAAAAACACGCACATCAATTATTTAATGAAAATGTGCACAAGTAATCATACTGTTTTTGCATCAAAATATTAAGCAAACACGCAGAAGACAATGGAAACATCTATTTTCTACAAGTAGCTCATATCAAGACGCGTTGGCGTCATTAACCAACAGGCCCGTAGCCAGCCTAGCGGAAGGGGGGGTTCTTTTTTTCCAAAAAGTGGACCTTTTTCAGTTCCCACTCATTTTGTATTTAACTCTGAGGTTTAAATACTTCATTTTGTTGACTACTCATACACCAATTTGTGCTGTATTATCATGTGTGCTGGTATTTTAATAAGAATGATTTTTTGATTCACCAAAAATATTTACTACAATGTTGTCAAACTGCTTACCAAGATATCGCCTTGTTCAGTAAATATACACAAATACCTAAAGCAATAAGTAATTTAATTAAATGATCATTCATTTAATTAAATTAGTTATTGCATTTTTAATGCAATAAAATCACAGATTCTTTGTACTGACACATATCCAAATGGTGGGTGGATGTGTGTCCCTCTAGGGGGGTCTGGGGGCATGCCCCCCAGGAGAAAATTTTACACATTTTAAAGTGAAATTCATTAATTTGGTGCACTTTAAGAACTCAAAAGTAAGAGCTCCAACCCATGTTCATTGTACAAATTGAACAACCAAAAAAGTTGATGACAGTCTGAAAAATCGGTTCTAGAACTGCCCCTGGTGAGAATATACTGTGTTCTTCCTTGATCCATGCTACACCCTTCCACTGAGTTTTCTGAGCCCCCATTCTGGGCCCCTTTCAACCTCTGAGCCCTATGCAGTCTTTCCTCCTTTCCAAAATACAAATATCAATATATTTTTTTTAAAGACCTGCAGAAATAGAATTAATATGGAAAAAGCTGTCTAGTAATATGTTAAACTGATATCCTGATTTACAGCTCAGATAATGTTCATTATCAAAAACAGTGACATCTGTTAAAATTGTAACAACCTTATTTTTTAAAAAAACTTTATTATGGACAGGACAGATCAGAAAGGACAGGAAGTGATATGGGCGGCGGGAAAGGTCCCCGAGTCGGGACTCGAACACGGGAAGCCCGGAGCACGCTGCCCACAAGGCCATCGGCGCCTACAACCACCTTATTTTTGTATGATGAAATTATTCATGAACTGTGAACTGTGATCCGAGCGGACAAACGGTCCGTGTGGCTCGCTTCAAATGGCTACCACATTTAATCCATAACGCTATTTTTGTCTTTCCGTCCCCAAATTTAAGACCTCTTGAAATTATAATTAAGACTTTTCTTATACTTATTAAGGTATTTAATACTTTTTATGGCTTTAAAAGTGCGTTGTTATTTAAAAGAACACTTGTTTAAAAAAAAAAAACCTACATAAATTCCGGACCTTTGACTGGATGGGGTGGGTCGTTCGAACCACCCGAACCCTATAATTATATAATTCACATGCAGCTCCACCCCGTTCTGCACGCTGCAGCCAGGACCTTCTCCCTTTCCGCTTATGTAAGCGAGCCGGGCACACCTTTATGTTGTAAACTTCAACATTGTATAATGCATTAAAGCGGCTTTCACACCGAACGCGGAACAACTCATTTGGAATTTGTCCGCTGCGTGCACGCCTTTCTCGCTCAGCTGCGCGTGCGCTTTGGTCGAGGCAGAAGCAAGCCGTCCTCACACGTAGAACGTGGGCGGACATTATGCAAATATGTTACTTTGTGACGTGTGGCCCAGAGCCGTATAGAGAGAGAGTTGCGACAACGATTTTGGAAGGATGTTCTTTTTGGCCTTTATGACCTCAACAGAACTAAAACTATGCCTAATGAAACTTTCATTATTAATCTAATTATTCTGTTTGCCAAAATATTACATTCATAAATGTAAGTTTGCGCATTCCAAAACATCCTTTTTTGCTTTTAACAATGAGGTCAAGCAATATGTCAACTCGATTAAGCATTCTCTTAATCAAAAGGCAACAAAAACTGTGAATGTTTGTAAACACTTTGATATCTTTTTGTAAATTCGTACTTCCCCTGGCAAAATGTGATGATGTGAGTCTTGTTTATGTTTTGTTTATGTTAAAACACCTGCAATGTTGGAAAATGCACATTTTGTTATTTTTATAATGGACATTAACATTCCTGTAATGTGCAATTGTTGAATAAAGCATTTATATATATATATATATAAAAAAAAAAAACGTTGCAACAACGGAAGTTCAAAACGCTCGATCGTCACGTGATTTGTGTAGACTTCAAATAGTTCCAGGAAGTTCATAGCGGCTATTGGAATACATGGAGTTGGAGAGGCAGAACTGCGATTTTGGTTAATTAGTAGACAATAAAGAATGTATTTACATCATTTATAAAATACATCGATATGCATATGTAGTATGCATACGCAGTTATATCAGTGTTGTATTTAAAATATAAAATACGCTAATATTTGAGGATTAATGTGGTCAACTATCGCTACTTGCCTTGTTAACATATTTTAGGCTAAAATAACTTTGGTTAAAAACTGCATTTGCTGTTTTGAAATGGTATTGTCTTGTTGGTATGTTGTCTTAATACCAAATAAGTGAATTATAAAATTAAATTAAGGAAAATTCATCTTGTTTAATGTTTTTGATTCTTGTTCAACCCATAATTATTAATATATAAATATTTTCATAGTATATTCAACTTAAAACATTGTTTTTACACATTTAATCATATATTTTACGTATGTTGACTTTTGTTATACACTTATTTACAGCAACTGATTTATTCATTTATAATAAACGGAAAAGCATGTTGTCCTTGTAGTTTCCTGTGCTAAATGGGAATAATCCAGAGTCACTCAGAAAGCAGAATGAATTTATGGTTTTCCTACTGACATGGAAAGGAGAAAAAAGATGCATCAAGTTTTATTTTATTCACATTTATTTGTATAGCACTTTTTATTATACACAGTGTTTCAAAGCAGCTTTACAGGAAAATTAATGTTTCTACGTTACAAATAAGAGTTCTGTTAACAGGTGTAACTGTCAAAGTAATGTTCATATGGCAGAAATGTTCTAAAATTAGGCAATACAAATCATGCAGTTAGTTAACATCATGTATTCAGCAGAAACAATTAATACATTAAAGCAATGATCACATGATTTGACCATGTTGATTATAATACAAAGAAAATTTGGTAGTTTTGTGTGTTTATTCAGAGTTGGCGTCATCTGAAGTCCTCTCAAGGCTTGGTGTCATGTTATGACGTCATGAGGTGTTCTCATTACAGGGAGTCTTCAGGTGGTTCTTGTTCTGAGAGCAAAATAGAGAAGGAGAAAAACATGGGAGAAATGGTAAAGTGATGCTCTATCACATATTAGTCCTGTGGCATCGCTGCTTCTCCACACACAGTGTTTCTACAGTAGATAAGAAGTACAAAAGTACAGTAAATATAAAACACAGTAATAAAGTACATGTTTACTGTGATTACATTTATTAAAGTTGAAGTCAAAATTTTACACACAGTTTCCAGAATTTGAATTAATTTACCAATATTAACACAGTATTAAGAATGAAGTGTATGTAAACTTTTGAACTGGGTCATTTTTATAAATGTAACTATTATTTTCTCTTATGGACTATATGTAAACAACATCTTTTATGTGAAATATCTCGTTCAGGTCAGTACTAAATGAACAATGTTTAAACGTATTTATTTTGGTAATATAAATTATTTTAATTAATATTTTGCAGTATCGGCAAGGTGTATGTAAGCTTTTGACTTCAACTGTATACAGTAGTGGTATTTAATATATTTCTGGTAATTTAGCCTGGTATGATTCTGAAAATTGCCTGCCTCTATTTTATTCTTAGGTACATCAGCATCCTTTTCAATAAATTTAATTCTAATATTTCCACCAGCAAAAATCACGTTTAAAAGCCTCAATTACACAACGATGAATTAAACTGCTTTAAGAGAACGAATAATACCCCCCTAAATCTACTAATTTAGTGAGGAATTATGCGTTTTAATGCATAAGGTAATTTAATTAACTGCTCTGATAATATATAGTTTTGTTCTATAAATGTCTTACTTTGTAAAAGTCGATCACAGCGGTCTCTTCTGCTGCATCTCTATGGCGTTGATAGTATTAGCGCTAACTTCCGGGAACTATTGCGCGCCTCCACGATCCGCCATTGCTGTAAAAAACTGGTCCATTGGAGTCAATGGAGTTGTCGCAACTCTCTCTCTATACGGCTCTGGTGTGGCCATAACAGAAAAAGATTCGAATGGCTGACGACTGGTGCAGGCAAATGTGAGCTGACTTTTTTTTTTTTTTTTTTTTTTTTTTTGATAGACAATAACTTTATGTATCGTGCACTGTCGGCTTCACAACTTTGCAGATAGTTTATGTTCACATTCAGCTACATGAAACACTACATGAAAGATCATATTTGAAAAGGCATAATAGGGGCACTTTAAAAAGATTAGTACATAAACATGAGTACCTCTCCACCATCCAATCAGAGTCCACATGGTAATACAATACATCAATATGCTGAATTAATTTGATTGCCAAGTAGGGATAACTGGCTTTGTATGTTAGCCTACCTTGCTAATTTATATTATTAAATATTATTAAATATTATTACCCTAGATGGCTTGAAGAACACGGCTTTTAGATTAAATGTTAAAACGGCTTGCGATAGAAAGAGTCGTCTCTTACCAGTTAATTGTGGCTACACAAAAGTAACTCCACATACAAGTAACTCCAAAAGACACAAAAGTAACTCCGTTTCTACCAGCTGGAAATCTGAATGCAGCTCTCTAGCGACTCCCAGCGGTGGAAAGGAAATTTCTCTGTTGTAGATATAGCAGTAACCTGGGGGAAACCTGTCTGGAAAGTGGTTAAATGATTTTCGAACAGAAAACCAGACAGGCCTAAACACAAGAAAACTTGAGCTTGTGCTTGAACTTTGGGTGACAGAAGTGAAATACACCAGAAGTGAAACGCAAAGAATAGATCTGGTTTCAACATGACTTTCAAGCTAGTTAATTAATTACACTTTCTCTCAGTCTGAACTGCTTCACATATCCTAATTCATTGTATTGGGGACATGATAAAACATGTATCATTGAGACAGGTAAACAATTCAATACTAAATAGGATTTATTCAGACACTATGACCATGTTTAGGTAGTTTAATAGTTTTAATGCTGTTAAATGGGTGTAAAAATGCTTAATATGTGCACAATAGTGCAGCATCTTGTATTTCTATTTTGTGATTTACATAACTTTTACATAACTTTTCATTTTTTTTTTTTTTTTATTATTTAACATATGTGGTTTTTGTCAGTAGCTTTCACTATCCTCCAATCTGTCATTGGCAATCTAAACAATCTGTTCAAGTGCCTTTAGTATCAGAATGTCAGTGTCATCATTTGTGTCGATCTCATCATGGTAGTTCTTCACTGGGAAGATGTGGCTCATCGGCACACCCACTTTAGCACTGCACAACTCCATCTGGACAGGAACAGATGTTAGGTCAGAAAAACTGGACATGGCTGTTACACAAAACCAGATCAACATGTGCAAACTGTAAAAGTATACATCTTTGTATAATATCACATACCTTCTCTTTTATCTTCTTGCTTCTGTAGATCTTCCTGAGATCATTTTTGACCAGAGGACATGCTTCATCCACTTTAGTCATGACAATCACTTGAGGAATCCCTACAGAACACGCAGAGACAGTGTGGAGGTTCTTTAACAAGTTTTTTTCCCCCTCTCAATAAAATTGAGCAAATTCATAGCAATGTTTGTTGAAAGGCATGTATATATCCACATAACTGAACCACATTTTCTGGACCTTCATATAGTGTAAACAATCAAGCGGAAAAGTGAAGATTTTACCCTTATCACTGATTCTCTGGCGGATGATCTTCAACTTGTCAATAAGACGATCATCTGTGAACTGGACTGTATTTGCGTCTATGACATAAACCAGGCAGAAAGACTGGTCGGAGAGGTTGGGGTCACAGGTGTAATGTTGATCATTATAACTGAGTGCCTGCTCCTGGTTGAACTAAAATTGGAAATTCAATAAAATATGTTAAATGTCATATCTACTGCACACATACAGTACAAATTTTTAATTAAAATAATATTTTTACAATTACTGTAGTGCTTTATTACTTTATAGCCATCCTTCACATGTCCAAACACAGCGTTGATGATGTCTTCCCTTTTGTGACCCAGCCAATACATCAGGTTCCATACCCATGATGTCCTTGAAGACGAAGGGCAATTTTCTCCCCCCACTTCTGATGGGGAATCCTTTAAGCTACAAAAGAAGACAAAATACAGCTAGTGCTGAGGAGGTGATCCGCCCTCGAAAGACATTATTGACAGAGTTAATAAAGCTGGACTTTCCTGCTCCAACTTGTCCAGCTACCAGGATCCCAATATATTTCACATCTGGATCACTCAAACAGAACTCTGTCAGCCTCTTTTTCAGCACTTCTTTTTGCCTGTATCAAGACATAACACAAATTACAGGTAAGGATCAAGTTAGAAATGCTTTGTTATGTGTGTTTTGTTTAACAAACAGATGCAACCATGATGACATGACTTTCTATTCTGATGCATTTCTGTCTACCGTTGTTGCCACTTGTTGAATGCACTGCAAGCCGCTAAAAAGATTTTACAAACAAGTGCTAATGCCACAGCAAATAAGTTGAAGTTGGACATAAAAAAAATATTGCCTGCAATAATATGGCTATGCTGGTGCAGGAAGTATTAAATCTAACACATCACATGACTTATACGAAAGTCTTTAGCCTATGTCATAACACAAGACTAAAATAAACCGCACTATCGCATGCAAACATTTGCATCTTCCATCCTGAAAATAGGTTATTTTGCTGTAGCTACAACCCAAAATTAGCAGAATTACTACAAGTGTATCAAATTATAATCAAAACCACTACATGTTGCACTTTTTAAGAGAACAAATCATAAGATAATATAAAACTATTTGATGAAAGAAACCAATTATATTTTTAAAAGAAGTGTACCTTTTCATTTTATTTTAGCCTTATTTAATTAGCTTTATTTTAATCAATCAGTATGAATGAATGAATCAATCAATCAATAAAGCCTATTGGGGATTTTGGTCTACATATATAACAGTTTATGAAATGTGCTATGTATTTAATTTACGTCCAGTCAAAGTCCCTCCATGGTTTTTCCAGTTCTAAAAAATAAACAAATAAATGAATAAAAATACAGATCATATAAACAGTCAAATGAAATTAAATTAAATTAAATTAAATTTGTGTTTCTTTCTCTGAAAATGTATCTACTTGTATCATGTGTGTTCTTTATAAATACAATATTACTGCTAATAAAAAAGCTCTACTCTGTAATGCACTATTCACTGTAAAGCTGCTTTGGAAGATGTATTTTGAAAAGCATTTTATAAATCAATAATACTGAGTGCAATAAGATGTGTAAGAACACTTATACAATACAGCAAACAGCCAGTAGAGAAACTATTGATACACTATTGGAATACACTAATTCACAGCAGATATATTCTTTTACACATGCAAAACCAAAACATAAACTTTAAAACTATTGGCTTTACATCATCAAGTCAGCCATCACGTTATTTTGGCATAAGGATAGATATAAAAACATTGATTAGTTAATAAATTGATGTTTTCTCATAAAAAGCATACAATTTCCTATTAATTCAATAGAATGTATGGGAATACTAGGGAATACCAATACAGCGGTGCCGTGGCTTCACTTTTTTGATGTCACGAACAATCCAGTTTTCTATTATAGATCGGTGGGTCTGACACATATTGTGAAATAGCGAATGATTGACTGATTCGAAAGTACAATGAAACTCTGAATATGAAATCAAAATCTGAATCTGATAGTACTATTGACCTAGAAAAGCAAAAGTTTCTGTGAAAAGCACTGTGTTTTCAGTACTGTTATTGAACATAGCACAAAAAGTGAAGAATAAAGTAGTGGTGCTATCAGTTTAGCCAATAACATATGAGATACAGGGGTGAAACATAACTCAGTTTTTACTATTTGTTTAGTGTTTATTTAAATAGTTAATCAAAACATTTAAAATATTGGTGTTTTGGTTTTTGAAGATTTTGACTGTGCATAAATATTTCTGTGTACAGGCTTTCGCTCTCTTCAGCCTGTCTGATAGAGCTATGTTGCAGTAAATGTGCCAGGCTTGTAACCACAATAGACATTAAAGGGTACATGGTAAGAAAAATTATGAGTGAGGGTTGAAGATCTGTAAAGCTGATTTTGAAAAGCAATTCATAAAATTGCTCCTGATGTGTTATTGCAGCATTGAGTGAGAGCCGACTACACTGTAAAAATACTAACAATACTGTTATTCAGCAGAAAATTCTTTTACCTTGGAAATTGTTTGGCTTTCAAAAAGCAAAATTTCCTTTATTCAATAGAAATGTTGGGATACTAGGGAAACAACTTAGTAATTGTGTTTGCTAAACTTTTTTGATGTCACGTAACCCAGTTTTCTACAATCTGATTCAACTCAAATATCTTTGTCATTTATTATAATTGAAACATTTGAATATGAATAAAATGATTGTGACTGACCTAGACTTAAAATTTTCAGCCAGGTAACAAAATGATTTTAAGTTGACTAAAAAAATTGAAGAATAAAGTGTGGTGCTATCAGTTTAGCCATTTGCTTTATGATGTGATCATCCCAAATGGTGCAACACAACTAACTGTTGACCTTTGTTTAGCTTTATTTAAATAGTTAACTCTAAACATTTAAAATATTGGAATTGGGTCAGAGCAGTCTTTTGACTGAACATAAACCTTTCTTTGATCTTTTCTGTGCTGTCTAGAGACAGTCAGGGTTTGTTTAGGCTTTTACTGAATCTGGTTTTTATTTCAAGAACTCGATGAAGATGTTTATTCAGCTGACAGGAAAACAGACTGATATTGCATAGTTAAACATAACACCCCATTCTTTGATCTCAACAACAGCCAATTACCATTTACTATCCACTGAACTTGAAAATTCCTAAAACTAACAGAGTATTCTTGTATCAGTCTGTACCAAACAAAAACTCTTGCTTTGATCTTCAACTTTTTTCTGAGGAACTTGCTGTATCAACAAGTCTAATGCAGAAGAGCATATGAACTACAACGTTATTTTCACCAATATGAAACAGAACAAATCAGGTTATGCTACATTATGTATAATAATTATGCATAAAGCCATGCTTAATATTCTAAGCATGCTGAATTTCACTGGATTTTGGTACCCACTGTTCAATTTAACATTTTGGATGCTGCATGTCTCAATGGTTAATTTTGTGCAAATGTGTGTCACACTTTATGTTAATGTTTTACTAAAGGTTATAGAATGTCATTTTAAAGAGTTGTGTGTGTATGAATTGATGTGGTGTGTTAGCAATCACTTAGCTGAGTTGAAAGTGAAAGTAAAAACTGATATATAAAAGCTCATATGACAAAAATCATATAATCTTCAACATTGGTTATTAGAGCTACGGTAAGTGAGGAACAAGCCGCTTTGTCTTTGCCTAACATATTGACTAAAATGGGCGCATCAGAATCAAAATCTCAACTTGATTTAAAATCTATGCTTAGAAGAAAACACAACCTAGGTAAGAGGATCTTTTCATTTCAGAAATAACTTATATTAATAAAAGCTGTATTTATATTTCTGCAGACCATACACAAAAGCTTACCTGTATATCTTACATCTGTTATTATTCCTAGAACTGCCAGCCCCATGGAGGACATTCGATTGGAGGTAAATTAGTTATATTTTGCCCTAGATTATGTTGATCATGATGTTGATTATTTTTTGATGAACTGTATTTGTCTGTATGTCTTATTTTCATGAATAGTAAATATATTTGGTTACACTTTATAATAAGGGTACTTGAATATTCATGTACCAATATCTAAATTCTAATGAATAATCATGTACTAATATCTAAATTAATACTTAGTTCAACATGAACTAATAATATAGTGAAGGCCAGAACTAACCATGAATCGATGAAGAGGGTACTTTTTTAATTTTAGGGTACTAATTTTTTAAAATTCTTAATTCCCAGATTAATACTGTATTACTGATTTGAGACAGTGGTAAACAGTGTTGGGGGTAACGCATTACAAGTAATGCAAGTTACGTAATAATATTACTTTTTTCAAGTAACTAGTAAAGCAACGCATTACTTTTGAATTTCTAAGAAAATATCAGAGTTACTTTTTCAAATAAGTAATGCCAGTTATTTTTTTTACCCCATTTATTGATCGACAAGTCTCCTTTCAGGAAACTGGGGGTAAACATGATGTTACTGTATTCTAGACTAAATGTGAACATGCATTAATTCATCTCACTCACAAAAAACATATTCAGTATTCCTCAAAATGAATAAAAACAGTGAAATGCAAACTCATTATATGACCCAACCCTGCAATAATTAAATATGTTAAATAAAACAAATATCCTTTATGTATTTAATCCCATTTTATTAACCAGTGTCTTTGCTGCTGACCTTCAATGATGAAATTCAACCATACTAAGCAAAAATTACCTTCCATAAAAAGTAACTAAGTAACGTAATTAGTTACTTTTTCAGGGAGTAACGTAAAAATGTAATGCATTACTTTTAAAAGTAACTTTCCCCAACACTGATGGTAAACATGCATCTGCCCCAACATTTTTGCTTTGTTGTAGTCATCAAAATCTAAACTGTATATATTTACAATATAAATGAAGCATATCATATCATAGTGCACTGAATTGTGTGTTATTTTGACAGTCAGAAAGAAGCCCTGTGAGAAAAGCTGGAAAACTTTTCTATAAAGTCATCCAGATGTAACAGACATCAAGATTCTGGTAGCTGGACAAATTGGAGCAGGAAAATCCAGCTTCATTAACTCCATCGATAGCGCCTTTCGAGGACGAATCTCCTCTAGAGTGCTAGTTAATTCAACTGCTGGTGACAGTCCTAGTTTCACACAAAATGTAGGTATTTGTCACCTGTAGTTTCACTAAAACAAACTTGTTTTAGAGTAATATCATATAAGGGAAACTCATTTAAGATGTTTTTTTTTGTTTTTGTTTTTAAGTAAAGACCCCCAAACCCCCCCCCCCCCCCAAAAAAAATGTTTATCTTAAAATTTTCCATACACATTTGTGCTTGTTTTGTAGCTCACAGGATTCACCATCAAAAGCGAGAAAACAACTTTGCCCTTTGTCTTCAAGGACATCATGGGCTTACAACCTGAAGCAATGGCTGGGTCACGACCAGAAGACATCATAAGTGCTGTGTTTGGACATGTCAATGATGGCTATAAAGTAATAAACCACTATGTTAACTGAGCAAATAACATATTTGTATCTGTGCAATATGTCTAACATTTAACATATTTTTACCGAATTTCCCATCTTAGTTCAATGAGGAGCAGACACTCACTTCTAATGACCAACGTTACACTCTCCGACCAGTGTTTTTGCCTGGTTTATGTCATAGCCGCAGATACAATCCAGTTCACAGATGAGCGACTTATTGACAAGCTGAAGATTGTCCGCCAGAAAATCAGTGAAAAGGGTAAAACTGACCCCTGAATGTTATGATTTTCATTAATGAGCCTGTTGAACGTGGATCAGTTATATAAAGGGCTGGGCAACTTCGGTCCTTGAGGGCCACTGTCCTGCAGAGTTCAGCTTTAACCCTAATCACATAAACAAGCTCATCAATGTCTTTAAGATTACTAGAAAGTTACAGGCAGGTGTGTTTGATTAGGGTTGAAGCTTTCATATATTCTAGATCCAAAGTTTTTTTGTTTTAATTTTGATGATTAGAGCTTACAGCTCATGAAAGACAAAAATCCAGTATCTCAGAATTGTCACGGATTGGCCAAGCTCTAACCCCAGTCACACCCAGCGATCACAATCACCAGAGTACTAATCATCTCACACCTGCACCTCATTACCAGCACCCTTCATAAGCACACACCACACAACAGTCATTGTCCGGGCTCGTCCTTATGATACGGACTCATTGTGCTTCTCTCTACGAGTTCACAAACCTGAAACTTACCTGTCGTTACTTACCTGTATCTCTTGTGTTCTAGTCCTGTCAGCGGTGTGTGTGTTCAGCCATCCTCGTCATCCTGGTACATCTGCAAAAAGGAAAAGATCATTCATCAGCGCTGTATCCAAACGATTCCAATCAAGTCTTCAACAGTTTACTCACCTGTCAAGTTCCATCAGTCTTCATCTCTCATCTGTGTTTATTCAATAAACTGTTTAACGATCTGCTTCTGTGACAGAAGCCCGGACCAAAAAAGAGACATTGCAGCATGAGCACAGATGATCCTTTTCAAGAGCTGGTTGATTCGGTTTGCAGGGTTCTGCTGCGCCCAGCCGCCACCGTGTTGCCTTTGACAGTTGGCGAATCATCACCCTCACCGAGCACTTCTTCACCTTCGGTTCCGTCTAGTCCCATGCCGAGGAGTGCAACGGATTTCTGTTACAATGCTCATTAATCTTCACCATGCAGCCAATGCAATACCCAACCGATCAATCTAAAATTGCTTTCATCATTTCTCTACTCTCAGGTTCAGCATTACAATGGGCAGAAACTCTCTGGCTCCAAGCCGGGCCGGCCACTCGATCCATCCAGGCTTTCATCGCTCATTTCAAAGAAGTCTTCGGTCAGTCTAACACGGCCATTTCAGCGGGAGAACAACTCTACCATCTCAAGCAAGGTACTATGTCAATTCACGAATATTCCCTGAAATTCAGAACACTGGCCGCTGCGAGTGGATGGAACGAACGGTCACTACTAACCACCTACCGGCTAGGCTTGGAGCCCAAACTTCGCTTGCAACTGGCTGCACATGATGATCATCTAGGATTGGAAAAATTCATCCAACATTCCATTCGATGTTTAGATCGCATGACATCCTATCTCTCCGAAAATACCACACTCCTCCGTCAACCAGAACAGATTTCCCCTCCAGAACCAGCCACCGAACCCATGAATCTTGATTCTGGTAAACTGTCATCTACTGAGCGGCAGAGGAGGCTGACCCGGGGTCTCTGCATGTACTGTGGGGCTAGTGGACATATGAGACTGAACTGTCCTTCTCGACCAAAACGAGCTTGGGTGAGTGTCCTTCAGTCAGACAATGAAAAATTACCTCCACTGACCACTAATGTTATGGTAACTACTGCCTTGATCTCTGTTTCAGTCACAGCCCTCATCGACTCCGGGTCAGCTGGCAACTTCATCTCGGGAACCCTCTGCCGCCAGCTCAAGCTCCGCACTTTTGCCACGTCAACCAAGTACAAGATTCATTCAATAACTGGAGAACTACTTTCTCGGAAGCAAGTACAATGCCAATGTGACGTCATTCAACTCCAACTCGGTTTACTTCATAAGGAGAAGATACAGCTGCTGGTTCTGGAGGGTGCTACTGTTGACATCATCCTAGGGCGCCCGTGACTGGCGAAGCATGATCCCATCATCTCTTGGGGCTCTGGAGAAGTATTACAATGGGGAAAGGATTGCACCATCAATTGCTTCCCAGACCTACCTCAACCCGTCAAGAAAACCATTCCTGTCTATGTCACATCTGTCGAAAGTCCAGTGAGTAACCAGTCTGTCAAGATTCCTTCCATATACTCTAACTTCAAGGACGTATTCTGCCCCAAGAGAGCTTCCCAGCTACCACCTCATCGGCCATGGGACTGCGCGATTGACCTCGTTCCTGATGCCTCGTTGCCCAAGGGGAAGATTTACCCGTTGTCGCTTCCTGAGAGTAAGGCCATGGAGGAGTATATCCGGGAGGCTCTGAGTCAGGGGTATATTCGTCATTCCACATCACCTGCAGCTTCCAGTTTCTTCTTCGTCTCCAAGAAGGATGGGGGGCTGCGCCCTTGTATCGACTACCGTGTTCTCAACCATCAAACCATCAAGTTCCGATATCCCCTTCCTCTCGTCCCGGCGGCCCTGGAACAACTCCGATCTGCACAAATTTTCACAAAATTGGACCTCCGCAGCGCATACAACTTGATCAGAATACGTGAAGGGGATGAATGGAAGACGGCATTCGTGACCCCTCCTGGCCACTATGAGTATCAAGTTATGCCCTATGGTTTAGTAAACGCCCCCTCTGTCTTTCAAAATTTCATTCATGAGGTCCTCCGGGAATTCCTTCACCACTTCGTCATCGTCTATATTGACGATATTTTGATTTATTCACGGAGTGAGGCCGAACATCACCATCACGTTGCGGAGGTCCTGCAAAGACTACGAGAGCATCAACTATATTTGAAGGCTGAAAAATGCTCATTCCACCAAAGGTCAGTTCAGTTCCTGGGATACGTCATTGATCATCACGGGGTTCGCATGGACGAGGGGAAGGTGGATGCTGTTGTCTCCTGGCCCAAACCTAACACCATTAAAGAGCTTCAAAGATTCCTGGGATTTGCAAATTTTTACCACAGATTTATTCAAGGCTTCAGTCACATCACGAATCCACTCACCAACCTCCTGAAAGGACATCCTTAAACCCTTAACTGGACAACCGAAGCATCTACAGCCTTTGAAACTCTGAAGAAAGCCTTTACCCAAGCTCCACTCCTGACTCATCCTGACCCAGATCTCCCTTTCGTTGTGGAAGTCGACGCATCCACCACTGGAGTCGGCGCCGTTCTCTCACAACATCATGGAACTCCTCAATGACTCCATCCATGTGCCTACTTCTCCAGGAAGCTCAGCCCGGCGGAGAAAAACTATGATATTGGAAACAGGGAGTTACTGGCCATCAAACTTGCCTTAGAGGAGTGGCGACATTGGTTGGAAGGAGACAACCACCCGTTTCAGGTAATCACGGATCACAAAAATCTGCAGTACCTTCGCGATGCTAAACGACAATGTCCCCGACAAGCCAGATGGGCCCTCATTTTCACCAGGTTCAGTTTCTCCATAACTTACCATCCAGGATCAAAGAATGTCCAAGCAGATGCCCTCTCTCGTCTCTCTGAAGGTGAAACCAGTACTGAAACTCCTTCCCACGTAATTCCTACCCATCTGATTGTTAGTCCCATAGATTGGACGGAACTTCCAGCCGTCGCCACTCCCGAACCCAGGATTCCGCCGGGCTGTCCTCCAGGACGCCAGTTCATTCCTCCATCTCAACGGGTAAATCTCATCCATACCACTCACGTATCCCTGGGTACGGGGCATCCAGGGGCCAATTACACTCTCTCGCTGCTATCCGACCGCTTCTGGTGGTCCGACATGGCAAGGGATGTGAGGAGGTATGTCCAGGGATGTAAGGAGTGCGCCATGTCCACGTCACCTTCCAGCTGGTAAGCTCCATCCCTTGCCAGTACTGAACCGCCCCTGGTCACACCTAGGAGTAGATTTTATGACTGATCTCCCCGTTTCTGATGAGAATACCTGTATACTGGTCATAGTCGACCGTTTCTCTAAGTTCTGTCATCTGATACCACTCAAAAAATTGCCCACAGCCCTGGAAACAGCAGAGTGTCTCTTCAATCATGTCTTCCGCTATTACAGACTCCCTGAGGACGTCGTATCAGATAGGGGTCCTCAATTCATTTCCCGAGTCTGGAAGTCGTTTTTTAAACTCCTGGGTGTGACCGTTAGCCTCTCGTCTGGATACCATCCTCAGACCAACGGACAGACAGAGAGGAAAATTCAAGAGGTGGGGTGGTTCCTTCGAACCTTCTGTCATGGTCACCAGAACTCCTGGAACCAGTTCTTGGGTTGGGCGGAATACGCCCAAAATTCACTGCGGCAACCTTCCATGGGACTCACACCATTCCAATGTGTTTTAGGTTTCCAGCCACCTCTCTTCCCGTGGAATGGAGAACCATCGGATGTCCCCGCAGTGGATCACTGGTTCCGGGAGAGCGAGAGAGTCTGGGACGCCGCTCACCACCATCTGCAGAGGGCAGTGAATAGGTACAAAGCTGTTACTGACCGAAGAAGAATCCCAGGTCCAACCTTCACTCCTGGTCAGAAGGTCTGGCTCTCCACTCGAGACATCTGCTTACGCCTGCCCTCCAAGAAGCTAAGTCCCAGATTCATTGGTCCCTTTACCATCCTCGAACAGGTCAATCCCGTCACCTACAAACTTCAACTCCCACCTCAATACAGGATCCATCCCACATTCCACGTTTCACTGTTGAAACCCTGTCACGAACCTCTGCTTCCCTCCACAGAGTCCGGCCAGGAAGAGGAACCCCCTCCTCCAATGGTGCTTGAAGAAGGATCGATATACTCCATCAAAGAGATTCTGCAGTCCCGGCGTCGTGGTGGTCGTCTTGAGTACTTGGTCGACTGGGAGGGTTATGGACCAGAAGAAAAGTCATGGGTTCCACGTGACGACATCCTAGATCCCACTCTCACCTTGGAATTTCATGCAACTCACCCTGAATATCCGGCACCTCGAGGTAGAGGTAGACCACCTCGGCGCCGGAGATTCCGGCCCTCAGGAGTGGGCCGTGGGGAGGGGGGTAATGTCACGGATTGACCAGGCTCTGACCCCAGTCACACCCAGCGATCACAATCACCAGAGTACTAATCATCTCACACCTGCACCTCATTACCAGCACCCTTCATAAGCACACACCGCACAACAGTCATTGTCCGGGCTCGTCCTTACGATACGGACTCATTGTGCTTCTCTCTACGAGTTCACAAACCTAAAACTTACCTGTCGTTACTTACCTGTATCTCTTGTGTTCTAGTCCTGTCGTCCTTGTCTCCAAGTCCTGTCAGCGGCGTGTGTGTTCAGCCATCCTCGTCATTCTGGTACATCTGCAAAAAGGAAAAGATCATTCATCAGCGCTGTATCCAAACGATTCCAATCAAGTCTTCAACAGTTTATTCACCTGTCAAGTTCCATCAGTCTTCATCTCTCATCTGTGTTTATTCAATAAACTGTTTAACGATTTACTTACCTGGTGTTCCGTCTGCTTCTGTGACAAGAATATTAGAATATTTCCTATGATCAATCAAAAAACTGGATTTTTGACTTTCATGATCTGTAAGCTCTAATCATCAAAATTAAAATGAAAAAACATCAGAAATGTTTTACTTTCCATGTAATGAATCTAGAATATATGAAAGTTTCAGTTTCTGAAATAAGTTACAAACAAAAAATGAACTTTTTCACAATATTCAATTTTTTTTTTAGATGTACCTGTATACATATATAATACTTATCTATATTTGCTCAGTTTTGAGGAGGGAATCCACATTTACATTGCTTCTGCATTTACTGTAGGGATTCCTCAAGTCCTTGTTATGACTAAAGTGGATGAAACATGTCCTCTGGTCAAAAAAGATCTAAGGAAGATGTACACTAGCAGAAAGATCAAGGAGAAGGTATACGATTCATCCAAAGACATACATGTGACACTTGCTATGACTTCTACATATTGCCTATATCTGATTTTGTGTAATAGCCTTGTCTGATTTTCTGACTTAAATTTCTGTTTGTGTCCAGATGGACTTGTGCAGTGCTACAACTGGTGTGCCCTTGACAAACATCTTCCCAGTGAAGAACTACCATGATGAGATCGACACAAATGATCTGATTGATGTTCTGATGCTAAAGGCACTTGAACGTATTATTGAGATTGCTCATGATAGATTGAAGGATACTGAAAGCCACTGACAAAAATGAAACACACACATTTCTATTTTTCAAATAATTAATGTATTTCCTAGTCTAGCTTTCTAAGCATTTCTAAATCTGGCTTTGTTCACTCTGAATATTGTTTGTTCTGCACCAATTGCTTATGTTCCTCTAATGTAAGATTGTGTGATGAAAGGTCCTGCTAAATACATAAATGTAAACATAAATTACGCATTTAGCTGTGAGTGTCTTAAGTTTTTGGGTTTGACCAACATGTGCATCTTATTTTGTCAGATAAACTGCTGTTACTGTTTTGTTATGTCTTTGAAAGCATTTCAGGATTTTTCTCCATATAATGGACTTCATTGTTGCTCCAATTTTGAGTACACATTTAATAGATACTAATACTTATTTGAAATGTTACTAGTAAATTTTTTTTATTATTATTTTACAAGTAAAATGTTGAATTGAACTCTGGCCATTCAGACTAGTCATAACATAAGAAAATTGTTTCTAGTAATAATTATAAAAGATATAGTGTCTAATAAATAAGTACTAGTACCTAATGAATAACTACTAGTATCTATTAAGTAGTCACTAGTATCAAATGAATTTATCTGTTAATCAGTACCTGTTAATAAGTACTAGTATCCAGTGAATGCTTACTAGTGATATTTAAATAGATACTAGTCAATATTACAATAATTAGTAGTCAGAAATGAAAAGATGATATCAAAAACAGATTAACTACACTTCCCTGTTCATTTGGCAATATCTTTAACCTCATAAAGAACTAGTGAGAATGTATGTGGAGATATCTTCTTTTAAAAAGATCATTACATAAACATGAACACCTCTCCACCATCCAATCAGAGTCCACATGGTAATACAATATATCAATATGCTAAATTAATTTGATTGCTAAGTAGGGATAACTGGCTTTGTTTGTTAGCCTACCTTGCTAATTTATATTATTAAATTACACTTTATATTATTCTAAACAGTGATAAAGGCTATGTCGGTTAGCATTGCGTTTTAAATTTACTTTATTCTTATAAAAATACCCGAGATGGCTTGAAGAACACAGAAAGCCATATATTGTCGTGATAATTGTTTATTTTATTTTTGTTTCATCAGTAAAATGTCTATCTGCATGTTATTCAGCTACTAGGCTACATCTACAGCAAAAGCTGAATGAATGTCTTTGTTCATTGAAGGGATTTCCTGGAACGTCATCAGTGAGCCTCATTTGTGGAGGGAGACGAGTATGAATGAAAAAGAAATTACATTAATTGAGTACTCAGTATTGCTCACAAAACCCTGATTTGGGTAAAAATAGCTAATTAAGATAATTAAGAACTTTGAGGTAAACATTTGCAAATCCTTACGTTTTTCTCCAGTGTAGAGAAGTGTACTTTTTTTTTTCTTTTTCTTGCCACTATATTTATTATTGTATTAATTCTTAAATGCTCGGTTTATATATATATATATATATATATATATTATAGTGAAATAGTGTTATTACAAAAGTAATATTCCTTATTGTGTTTAATGTTTCTATATAGAAATAATAACCATAATCATTATTAGTTATACTGATATATAAAAACAACATTTTTGGCCAAATTGTGCAGCCCTACAAATACAGCAACCCCTGATGTGTGTTATATATTTTTGGCCTTTTTTCCAAATAAAGAAAATGTTTGTCTGAAAACCATAAGGATTTGGATTTTGTATACCCTGTACAGAATACTTATGTAAAAACATTCAATGTCTGTAGCACCAGTGCTATATGCAAATAAGTTAACGTACAGCCCTGATATGATATTTATTGTTTTTACTGGAGAAAAACGAGGAAATTAATAGATGATAAAATTGGTGTCTTTTCTCCATTCTGCCACCAGAGGGGACCCGATGGCAGTAAATCCCTATCCTTGTTTCCGTTTCCTCTATAATCTCTCTCCAATATGTTGCTGGTTCATTAAAATTCAACATAGGATTACCATACTGACAGAAATGCAAATTCAAAAAGTACTAGTATCTAGTACTAGTATCTATTAAGTTCAGGATATCTTTGGTCTAAAAAGGTACTAGTAACTAAAAAACAAGTCTATGGCAAGCCGTTTTAACATTTAATCTAAAACCCGTACTAGTATCTATTTTCATGCTACTAGTACTTATTTTTTAGTTACTAGTATCTTTTCCATTAAGTACTAGTATTTATTCATTAGCTACTAGTGCTTATTATTTAGCTACTAGTGCTTATTCTTTAGGTACTAGTATTTATTCTTTAGCTACTAGTGTCTTTTGTAAAGTTACTAGTACTTATTCATTAGATACTAGTTCTTATGTTTTAGATACTAGTACTTATTCCAATAGCGACTAGTATTTAATTACAATCTTCCTGTTAAGAAAAGATAGAACTAGTACTTATTTTTTAGCTACTAGTAACTATTTAGACCAAAGATATCCTAAACTTAATAGATACTAGTACTTTTGAATTTGCATGTCTGGCAGTATGGTAATTGTATGTTGAATATTAATGAACCAGCAACATATAGGAGAGAGATTAGCAAGGAAACGGATGTACTTTTTGAGGAAACAATATAGAAAAAACAATAATTTGTACTCAAGCACATAGAAAACATTTTTGGCAGTTTTGTAGATTTTGTAAACATAGTACTAAGGTGTTTGTTTGTTTGTGCCCTCTGGTGGCAGAATGGAGACACCAATTTTTATCATCTATTAATTTCCTCTTTTTCCTCCAGTAAAAACAATAAATATCATACACTGAATGTTTTTTACATAAATATTCTGTATAGGGCATACAAAATCCAAACCTTTATCGTTTTCAGACATACATTTTCTTTATTTGAAAAAAAAAAAAGGCCAAAATATATTAATTAAAACACACACACACCAGGTGTGCTGTATTTGTAGGGCTTCACAATTTGGCCAAAAACGTTGTTTTTATATATCAGTATAACTAATAATGATTATGTTTAATACTTCTATATAGAAACATTAAACAAAATAAGGAATATTACTTTTGTAATAACACTTTTTCACTATAGTATATATATATACAAAAAAAAAAAAAAAAAAAAAAAAAAAAAACATTTAAGCATTTAAGAATAAATACAATAATAAATGTAGCTGCAAGAAAAATAGATAAAATGTACAATTCTCTACAGTGGAGAAAGGATTTGCGTTTACCTCAAAGTTCTTAATTATCTTTGCTATTTTTACCCAAGCCAGGGTTTTGTGAGCAATTGTGAGTACTCAATAATGTCATTTCTTTTTCATTCATACTGGTCACCGGAGGGCGCCCTCCACAAATGAGACTCACTGATGACATTCCAGGAAATCCCTTAAATAGACAAAGGCATTCATTCAGCTTTTGCTGTAGATGTAGCCTAGTAGCTGAATAACATGCATATAGAGGTTTTACTTATAAACCATGAATAAAATAAACAATTACTGCAACAATATATGGCTTTCTGTGTTCTTCAAGCCATCTCGGGTATTTTTATAAGAATAAAGTAAATTTAAAATGCAATGCTAACCGACATAGCCTTTATCACTGTTTAGAATAATATAAAGTGGCATGATTTCTGCCTCATTCTGTTTAATAAAACCATGTCAGATCACAAAAAATAGGTTATTTCAAAGTCTTGGCTGATGTTGTGACGTGTATTTGGACTAAACATATCATTATAACATATCATTGGACAACATGTTTGCAATCTTTTCTTGTTTTCATGGTAAACAATTACCAAGGTAGGCTAACATACAGCAGCCCTACTTACCAATCAAATTATTTCAGCATATTAATGTATTGTATTACCATGTGGACTCTGATTGGACAGTGGAGAGGTGCTCATGTTTATGTAATGATCTTTTTAAAAGAAGATATCTCCACATACATTCTTACTAGTACTTTATGAGGTTAAAGATATCTCCAACTGAACAGGGAAGGGTAGTTAATCTGTTTTTGATATCATTGTTTCATTTCTGACTAGTAATTATTGCAATAGTGACTAGTATCTATTTAAATATTACTAGTAAGCATTCATTAGATACTAGTACTTATTTAATAGATACTGGTAATAATTAATTAGATATGAGTAACTATTTAATAGATACTAGTAGTTATTCATTAGGTACTAGTACTTACTTATTAAACACTAGTATCTTTCATAATTATTACTAGAAACAGTTTTTATCTTACTAGTCAGATCTGCTTTTTTACTCGTCTTAAGTTATGACTAGTCTGAATGGCCACAGTAGAGTTCAGTTAAACATTTTACTAGTAAAATAAAAAATCTTACTAGTAACATTTCAAATAAGTACTAGTATCTAATAAATCTGTACTAGTATCTTTTGAATAAATACTTGTTGCTAATCAATAAGTAGTATTTAACAAATAAGAACTAGTATTTAATTACAAGGTACTAGTACCTATTAAATAAGTACTAGTATCAAATAAAGAAGAACTAGTATATAATGAATAAATACTAGTATGTAATAATTAAGAACTAGTATCTATTTAATAGGTTAGAGTATCTAATAAATAAATACTAGTATGTAATGATTAAGTACTAGTATCTAATAATAGGTACTAGTATCTAAAAAATAAGTACTAGTACCTAATGTTTAACTACTAGTACATAAAAATTATGTACTAGTCACAACTGGAATACATACTAGTCAAAACTGAAAAGTTGATATCTCAGTGACAGATTAATTAAATATCTATTAATTAAATATCTATTAAATAGATACTGGTATCTAATGAATAAGTACTAGTATCTAATGATTAAGTACTAGTATCTAATAAATAAGTACTAGTGTCTATTTAATAGGTACTAGTATCTAATGAATGAGTACTGGTATCTAATAAATAAGAACTAGTATCTAATGAATAAGTACTAGTATCTTTTAAAAAGGTACTAGTAGCTAAACAACAAGCACTAGTAGCTAAAGAATAAGTACTAGTAGCTAATGAATAAGTACTAGTACTTTATGGAAAAGATACTAGTAACTAAAAAATAAGTACTAGCAGTGGTGGAAAGAGTACTGAAAATTTATACTCAATTACAAGTACTGTTACATTGCTGAAATTATACTCAAGTAAAAGTACTGGTGTTAAAAAGTACTTAAGTAAAAGTACAAATTACTCTTCATAAAAATTACTCAGAGTACTAATTACTTTTTAGCTATTGAATTATTATTTATTGAATTATCCATAATTGCTGAATCAGAAAAGATCCAGACAATGAAACACATTTTACAAAACACATTTAAAGATACTATAAACACTTGTGAAACTTTGTAAACAGCATTAACTGAACTGTCAGGTGTGGTTTATATACGAATCAAAAAACACCCCTAAACATTTATATTATATATTTATATATAAATAAAACAACGTCACAAAAAAGAAGCAGAAGCTGATTTTCAAAATTATATCTGGCTTCTTTTAGATGTGAACAGTAGACCAGCACAGCTAAAAAGCCATTCACATGCAGCTGGGGCAGGCAGAGCTGTATTTAACTTCATAGACAGCTTCTTGATGGAATTATACAAATTAAATTATAGGTTAATCAGTCTATATATATTTTCCATTCATTACATAACACTTACAATTAAGAAAAAAAACAAAAAAAAAAACAGTATGCCTTACTAATATATATTTAAGATATTAAAACAAGTACACAGTAAGCAATGAAATAAGAACAAATAAACAAATTAGGAATTAATTAATTAATACAGTCTGTATTACAATGATGATGGATTTACATGTTCCAGGGTTACCAACTTTGAAGTTCAGCTTGGAGTGAGATTTTTTTTGTACTATGCAAAGTTCAGTGGTCAAGTAAGCAGGTATGACCTGCAATATTCTAGATACATGTATATTTAGTAAAGAGTCATACAAGTACCTAGTGGGTAAACCATGGCATTACAATTTTTTTTTCGACCACAAAATGACTAATTTGCCTCTTTGCATTGGAATTTAAAACTCTCTATTTAAACTTAAATACTACACTAATTTTAATATAAGTAACATATATTAAGCCATTAATGGACCATAATTATTGGACAAATAGTATTTAGTATTAAATGATATCCTTAAAGTATTAAAGGAATTTTATTGAACTAAAATATAGAACATATAGAACAAGAAAGCCATATTTGTTTGAAAATTAACGAATATTACGAAAATTAACCATGGTTTTATTATAGTAAAAGTGTAGTAACCATGTTTTTTTGGTGCATTGATTACCATTTGTATAACCATAGTTTTTCTACAAATACCATGGTTAAACTATGGTTAGTGTAGCAAGACCATGGTTAATTTGTGGTTACCGCAGTTTAACTATAGTAACCATGGTTTTTTTGGTTTTATTAAAACCATCTTGTTTTTCGTAAGGGTTGCCTCTTCATCACTCTCTAGAATAAAATTACACTGTAAACGTCATCGATGTAAAAATCAATGCATAATATGCTGTAATGTTTACCAAAAATGGCTGCAAATATCTGTATAGTGAAGCTGTCGTCTCAGTCCTACTTAAACACTCAAATACACTGTCAAAGCTGGTTTGTTTTGTGATTTCGTGAATCACGTGACCGCTTGGCGGCGACACCGGCGAGATCAAAGCTCGTCGCAGCTCTGTTTTTCAATGGCTAAGGCATTAACAGAAGCACTACATTTTACGATTTACGCCACATTACGTGTGTCAAAACGGTATTTATCTTTTGAATTTAGTATTAAAACTTACAATATTTGAAAGTTGTTTAAAATCGCAAGCAGGGCTGCCAATTTGGCGTGAGATTTACAAGGGCAGAGTGAGAGCATGAGACAGAGCCTGAAAGCCTGTGTCTCACGCCAAATGTGTGAGAGTTCGCAACCCTGATTTTCTAGTGATGATTATCTTATCAGTAGTGCGCCGCAATTATTTTACAAAAACAATGTTTTGGTATTGTGAATATAAAGACTACAGAAATATACACAAATAAAAATAGTCTCTTTACAGTTTCAAATGATGCCTCTCTTATCCGTACGATCAAAAGATGATTTAATTAGAAAAAATGCAGCAAAATGCGCCAACGCCTTTGCCGATTTGAGGGAATTAAAATCACTTGCAAATTATGGAGAAACTTTTCCATGGGCACTCATCCTCTGCTATTTCTTCGTCATTTCTGCATTCTTCAGATTCATTATTGCTGTCTTGAATCTCCATGTGTCAATCAATAACTTATTGCGTGTACGATGACTGTCAGCTCACATAAATCTGCAGTAGCCAGAACTTGTTTTTCGCTTTAAATAACGGTCAGTGGGTGGTTGAAATATTAATTCAAATTACAGTACTCCGTAATGAATTGTGATTTTAAAAATAACGAAGTAAATTACTTGGCTTAATTTGTACTCAAGTACAAGTAAAATTACAGACTTAAAATTATACTCATGAAAGTACAAATACCCCAAAAATGTACTTAATTACAGTAACGTGAGTAGTTGTAATTCGATACCTCCACCACTGAGTACTAGTAGCATGAAAATAGATACTAGTACAGGTTTTAGATTAAATGTTAAAACGGCTTGCCATACTAGTGCTAGTTCTATCTTTTTCTTAACAAGAAGATTGTAATTAGATACTAGTCACTATAGGAATAATAGTATCTAAAACATAAGAACTAGTATATAATGAATAAGTACTAGTAACTTTACAAAAGACGCTGGTAGCTAAGAATAAACACTAGTACCTAAAGAATAAGCACTAGTAGCTGATAAATAAGTACTTAATGGAAAAGATACTAGTATCTAAAAAATAAGTACTAGTGGCATGAAAATAGATACTAGTACGACTTTTAGATTAAATGTTAAAACGGCTTGCGATAGAAAGAGTCGTCTCTTACCAGTTAATTGTGGCTCCACAAAAGTACAAAAGCAAGTCCACATACAACTAACTCCAAAAGACACAAAAGTAACTCCATTTCTACCAGCTGGAAATCTGGATGCAGCTCTCTAGCGACTCCCAGCGGTGGAAAGGAAATTTCTCTGTTATAGATACAACAGTTACCTGGTGAAAACCTGTCTGGAAAGCGGTTAAAGGATTTTCGAACAGAAAACCAAACAGGCCTAAACACAAGAAAACTTGATCTTGTGCTTGAACTTTGGGTGACATAACAATCACACACAATTAGAAACGACAGGAAATGCTGCTCGCAGTGTTAGAGAACAAACTGAGTTGTACACAAAGCTAAATTAAACTACTAGACAGGTAAATAAGCTACAGCAGAAGTGAAATGCAAAGAATAGATCTGGTTTCAACATGACTTTCAAGCTAGTTGATTAATTACACTTTCTCTCAGTCTGAACTGCTTCACATATCCTACTTCATTGAGACAGGTAAACAATTCAATACTAAATAGGATTTATTCAGTGACTACATTATGACCATGTTTAGGTAGTTTAATAGTTTTAATGCTGTTAAATGTGTGTAAAAATGCTTAATATGTGCACAATAGTGCAGCATCTTGTATTTCTTTTTCATGATTTTACATAACTTTTCATTTTTTTTTTCTTAAATGGACCCACTCTAAATGCAGTAATTATTTTAAATATGTGGTTTTTGTCAGTAGCTTTCACTATCCTGCAATCTGTCATGGGCAATCTGAACAATCTATTCAAGTGCCTTTAGTATCAGAATGTCAATGTCATCATTTGTTTCAATCTCATCATGGTAGTTCTTCACTGGGAAGATGTGGCATCGGCACACCCACTTTAGCACTGCACAAATCCATCTGGACAGGAACAGATGTTAGATCAGAAAAACTGGACATGGCTATTAGACAAAACCAGATCAACATGTGCAAACTGTAAAAGTATGCATCTTTGTATTATATCACATACCTTCTCTTTTATATTTTTGCTTTTGTAAATCTCCTGAGATCATTTTTGACCAGAGGACATGCTTCATCTACTTTAGTCATGACAATCACTTGAGGAATCCCTACAGAACACGCAGAGACAGTGTGGAGGTTCTTTAACAAGTTTTTTTCCCCCTCTCAATAAAATTGAGCAAATTCATAGCAATGTTTGTTGAAAGGCATGTATATATCCACATAACTGAACCACATTTTCTGGACCTTCATATAGTGTAAACAATCAAGTGGAAAAGTGAAGATTTTACCCTTATCACTGATTCTCTGGCAGATGATCTTCAACTTGTCAATAAGACGATCATCTGTGAATTGGACTGTATTTGCATCTATGACATAAACCAGCCAGAAAGACTGGTCGGAGAGGTTGGGGTCACAGGTGTAATGTTGATCCTTATAACTGAGTGCCTGCTCCTGGTTGAACTAAAATTGGAAATTCAATAAAATATGTTAAATGTCATATCTACTGCACACATACAGTACAAATGTTTTATTAAAGTGATATTTTCATAATTATTGTAGTGCTTTATTACTTTATAGCATCCTTGACATGTCCAAACACAGCGTTGATGATGTCTTCTGTTTGTGACCCAGCCAATGCTTCAGTTTCCAAACCCATGATGTCCTTGAAGACGAAGGGTAATGTTTTCCCCCCACATCTGATGGGGAATCCTTTAAGCTACAAATCAAGACAAAATACATTTGCGAACAATTTTAAAGAAATCCTCAAACGATTAGCTCAACTATAGAAGGCAAATACCTACTCTTTGTGTGAAACTATGACTGTAACTCTCAGCTGCATTAACTAGCGCTCTACAGGTGATCCGTCCTTGAAAGGCGCTATCAACAGAGTTAATAAAGCTGGACTTTCCAGCTCCAATTTGCCCAGCTACCAGGATCTTGATGTCCTTTACATCTGGATGACTCAGAGGAAAGTTTTTCAGCTTTTCTTTTAAGGCTTCATTTTGTCTGTCAAAACAAAACACATTTCAGCGCACTATGAAACTTTAGTGAAAGCAGATTTGTTACACAGTACAGTATGTGGCACAATGGAGTCTTACTGGCTTTATTTGGAATAACATATTACTACACAACACATTTTTTATTGAAATTATATAACAGTAATATCCCTTTAAAAATAACGAAAAAGATGCACTGAGATTTTAGATAATTTAATCCTGATTTATGTACATTTCTCAATGTTTATGTATAAGCAAATATGCATATTTTTGGAATTTCACCACAAAAGTACACCACAGTGTATAAGATAAAACAAAGAAGATATGAGAATCTATCATATATTTGGGCCAGATTGCTTTATTTGGTGAAAAAGGAATAAAAAAAAAAAAAAAAAAAAAAAAAACGATGTCAGGTCAAAATTATGTTATAACAATAATGGCCAGTAGATGGCTTAAGTATTCTATGCACGCACTGTGTAAGCATTGCTCACTATATGCTTAGACAATATATTTAAAAATATTTATTAATATTTAGACACCATCCAACTATTATTTAACAATTTCAGGTCATTAGTAAAGAAACAAATAATTAGTTTATAAATTGTATAGTGAGATATATGAGATACTGTATAGAGAGATATATGTTTCATAAGGAAGTACAATTCTTAGCTTATACAGTATTTGCACAGATCAAAATTCTGAACAAATCCATGGCTAATGTACATGTAACATACCCCCAGGAAAAATTCCTCCACGGTTTATCCAGTTCTGATGGAGAAAAAAAAAATACATATAAGTCATTGTATTTTCAGTCATAGCAATTAAGTTTAACAATAAGAAAAAAGGTAACACTTTCACTATTCACATTCACTATTAACTAGACGTTTTCCCTCAATAAACTCCTAATTTGCTGCTTATTAACTGTTAGTTAATAGCAGTGGTGGAGGTATCGAATTACAACTACTCACGTTACTGTAATTAAGTACATTTTTGAGGTATTTGTACTTTCATGAGTATAATTTTAAGTCTGTAATTTTACTTGTACTTGAGTACAAATTAAGCCAAGTAATTTACTTCGTTATTTTTAAAATCACAATTCATTACGGAGTACTGTAATTTGAATTAATATTTCAACCACCCACTGACCGTTATTTAAAGCGAAAAACAAGTTCTGGCTACTGCAGATTTATGTGAGCTGACAGTCATCGTACACGCAATAAGTTATTGATTGACACATGGAGATTCAAGACAGCAATAATGAATCTGAAGAATGCAGAAATGACGAAGAAATAGCAGAGGATGAGTGCCCATGGAAAAGTTTCTCCATAATTTGCAAGTGATTTTAATTCCCTCAAATCGGCAAAGGCGTTGGCGCATTTTGCTGCATTTTTTCTAATTAAATCATCTTTTGATCGTACGGATAAGAGAGGCATCATTTGAAACTGTAAAGAGACTATTTTTATTTGTGTATATTTCTGTAGTCTTTATATTCACAATACCAAAACATTGTTTTTGTAAAATAATTGCGGCGCACTACTGATAAGATAATCATCACTAGAAAATCAGGGTTGCGAACTCTCACACATTTGGCGTGAGACACAGGCTTTCAGGCTCTGTCTCATGCTCTCACTCTGCCCTTGTAAATCTCACGCCAAATTGGCAGCCCTGCTTGCGATTTTAAACAACTTTCAAATATTGTAAGTTTTAATACTAAATTCAAAAGATAAATACCGTTTTGACACACGTAATGTGGCGTAAATCGTAAAATGTAGTGCTTCTGTTAATGCCTTAGCCATTGAAAAACAGAGCTGCGACGAGCTTTGATCTCGCCGGTGTCGCCGCCAAGCGGTCACGTGATTCACGAAATCACAAAACAAACCAGCTTTGACAGTGTATTTGAGTGTTTAAGTAGGACTGAGACGACAGCTTCACTATACAGATATTTGCAGCCATTTTTGGTAAACATTACAGCATATTATGCATTGATTTTTACATCGATTACTATTACTATAGTTAAACTGCGGTAACCACAAATTAACCATGGTCTTGCTACACTAACCATAGTTTAACCATGGTATTTGTAGAAAAACTATGGTTATACAAATGGTAATCAATGCACCAAAAAACATGGTTACTACACTTTTACTATAATAAAACCATGGTTAATTTTCGTAATATTCGTTAATTTTCAAACAAATATGGCTTTCTTGTTCTATATGTTCTATATTTTAGTTCAATAAAATTCCTTTAATACTTTAAGGATATCATTTAGTACTAAATACTATTTGTCCAATAATTATGGTCAATTAATGGCTTAATATATGTTACTTATATTAAAATTAGTGTAGTATTTAAGTTTAAATAGAGAGTTTTAAATTCCAATGCAAAGAGGCAAATTAGTCATTTTGTGGTCGAAAAAAAAAATTGTAATGCCATGGTTTACCCACTAGGTACTTGTATGACTCTTTACTAAATATACATGTATCTAGAATATTGCAGGTCATACCTGCTTACTTGACCACTGAACTTTGCATAGTACAAAAAAAAATCTCACTCCAAGCTGAACTTCAAAGTTGGTAACCCTGGAACATGTAAATCTATCATCATTGTAATACAGACTGTATTAATTAATTAATTCCTAATTTGTTTATTTGTTCTTATTTCATTGCTTACTGTGTACTTGTTTTAATATCTTAAATATATATTAGTAAGGCATACTGTTTTTTTTTTTTTTTCTTAATTGTAAGTGTTATGTAATGAATGGAAAATATATATAGGCTGATTAACCTATAATTTAATTTGTATAATTCCATCAAGAAGCTGTCTATGAAGTTAAATACAGCTCTGCCTGCCCCAGCTGCATGTGAATGGCTTTTTAGCTGTGCTGGTCTACTGTTCACTTCTAAAAGAAGCCAGATATAATTTTGAAAATCAGCTTCTGCTTGAATGACTATTAGACAAAACCAGATCAACATGTGCAAACTGTAAAAGTATACATCTTTGTATTATATCACATACCTTCTCTTTTATCTTCTTGCTTTTGTAGATCTTCCTGAGATCATTTTTGACCAGAGGACATGCTTCATCCACTTTAGTCATGACAGCCACTTGAGGAATCCCTACAGAAAACGCAGAGACAGTGTGGAGGTTCTTTAACAAGTTTTTTTCCCCCCCCTCTCAGTAAAATTGAGCAAATTCATATCAACGTTTGTTGAAAGGCATGTATATATCCACATAACTGAACCACATTTTCTGGACCTTCATATAGTGTAAACAATCAAGCGGAAAAGTGAAGATTTTACCCTTATCACTGATTCTCTGGCAGATGATCTTCAACTTGTCAAGAAGACGCTCATCTGTGAATTGGACTGTATTTGCATCTATGACATAAACCAGGCAGAAAGACTGGTTGGAGAGGTTGGGGTCACAGGTGTAATGTTGATCATTATAACTGAGTGCCTGCTCCTGGTTGAACTAAAATTGGAAATTCAATAAAATATGTTAAATGTCATATCTACTGCACACATACAGTACAAATTTTTTATTAAAATAATATTTTTATTACTTTATAGCCATCCTTGACCAATGTCCAAACACAGGGTTGATGATGTCGTTTGTGACCTAGCCACTGCATCAGGTTCCAAGCCCATGATGTCCTTGAAGATGAAGGGCAGTTTTTCCCCCCACTTCTGATGGGGAATCCTTTAAGCTACAAATCAAGACAAAATACATTTGCAAACAGTTTTGAAGAAATCCTCATACAATAAGCACTCAAAAGTATGACTGTTACCCTCAGCTGCATTAACTAGCACTCTACAGGTGATCCTTGAAAGGCATATTACTACACAACACTCACATTTTTTGTTGAAATTATTTAACAGTAATATCCCTTTAAAAATAACAAAAAAGATAAGTTTTAGATAATTTAATCCTGATTTGTGTACATTTCTCAATGTTTATGTATAAGCAAATATGCACATTTTTGGAATTTCACCACAAAAGTACACCACAGTCTATAAGCTGAAACAAAGAAAATGTGAGAATCTAGCATATATTTGGGCCAGATTGCTTTATTTGGTGAAAAAGGAAAAAAAAAAAAAAAACAATGCCAGGTCAAAATCATGTTATGACAATAATGGCCATTAGATGGCTGAAGTATTCTATGCACGCACTGGGTAAGCATTGCTCACTATATGCTTAGACAATATATTTTAAAATATTTATTAATATTTAGACACCATCCAACTATTATTTAACAAATTCTGGTCCTTATTAAAGAAACAAATAATTAGTTGAAAAATTGTATAGTGAGATATATGAGATATTGTATCGAGAGATATATGTTTCGCAAGGAAGTACAATTCTTAGCTTATACAGTATCTGTGCAAACACAGATCAATATTCTGAACAATCCATGGCTAATGTACATGTAACGTACCCCCAGGAAAAATTCCTCCATGGTTTATCCAGTTCTGATGGAAAAAACAAAAACAAAAACAAAAAAAAAAAAAAACATAGGTCATTTTATTTTCAGTCATAGCAATTAAGTTTAACAATAAGAAAAAAAGGTAACACTTCAGAATAGGGGACACATTCACTACTAAATAGAAATTTTCCCTAAATAAACACCTAATTTGCTGCTTATTAATAGTTAGTTAGGTAGTTGTTAAGTTTAGATATTGGGATGGGTTAAGGCATTTAGAATATGGTCATGCAGAACAAGGCATTAATATGTGCCTAATAAGTATTTGTAAAGAGGCAATATGCTAGTTATATGCATGCTAATAAGCAACTAGTTAACAGTGAGAACTGGACTTTAAAATAAAGGGTTAGCAAAATAAATTAATAAATATATTAATAAAAATAAAAATCATATGGAAGAAGGAATCTCTCACCTGGATTTGGTTGTAGTTGCTTACACTGCTTCTGTAGAATTTCCTCTTGTTTTGACAATAATAATCCCATTTCGTTTTTTCTCCTATATATTTATATTAGCTTATTTCTGAAACACTGTTGACTTGAATCTCACTCAAAGCAACTGAAATCAAGCCTGCACAATCACCATTTTATGCATCAGTTTACTTTCAGATTTGCCCGCTTATTTGTCACACACCCACACGGATCAGGAATCCCCCATCCACAAATGGTTCTATAGTAGGCTACTGTGTGAACACCTTTTCTTAAAGGCGGAATGAATATTTTAAGTGAAGTTAAATTTAGCCTTCACCTAAATTTAGCCTTTTTCCGGGAAATGCAGCCCGAGTTTACAGATTTGTTATGAAGAGATCTTGTTGCTGGATGGGGGTGTCATTGTGTGTGTGGGTATGTGACAAATATGGAGTGCAAAACTGAAAGTAAATTGATATATAAAATGGTTGTGGGCTTGATTTCAGTTGCTTTTCACCTACTGTGTCTGGAATACTATGAATTCAGACATACTACTCTTTTGACACACTGTTTTTTAAAGACTATATAGTAGGGAAGCACTACTCGATTTCAGATGCAGTGCCTTTTTTTTTTTTTTTCCTATGAAGGGCATGTCCGTGATGGCCTGACTTTCTGTGAAAGTTTGATGTTTCACCATGCATGAAAACATCACAATGTCAAGCACTTTGAGTGTTTAGTGTTTAGAAAAGTGCTATATAAATGTAATTACTATCTACATGCCAATTCAGTTACAGTCATAGCGCCACCTGCTGGCAAGAGGAAATGGCATTTACGCTATAATGCACTCCCAGCATCATATTAAATATAACATTGAGAGCCAAGCATGCCAGAAAATGCTAAACCATGCTAGCAACACTTAGCTGAGTGTTGTTTGTAAGCAAATATGCAAATTTTTGCAACTGGTGAAAATCTATAGTTCTTTAAGTTGAAACAAACAAAATATGAAATTTGTATTTTGACCAGAATGGAGAGGAAAGGAAAAATAACATAACTTTATGTCAGGTCAAAATCCTTTTATGGCAATAATGTCAAGATGGCTGAAGCCAATAGCAAATCAACAAATGTCACACAAGCAACGTGTAAATTTTAAGCCAATTCACTATTTACAGAAAGTCAAAGTAAAAACTGACAGAGGCTTCGGCATTTGACGCTGCATTAACGGTGCATATTCTCTCAGAGACGATCACCACCACCACCAAATCCAGGCAAGAGGGTCCTTCTACTTCTTCTTCTTCCAAAAAAAAAAAAAAAAAAAAAAAAAAAAATTATATATATATATATATATATATATATATATATATACACAAATAATATATATTATTATTATTATGTGCAGGCTACATCTGCAAATACAAGCTAAAATTATTTGTTTTCTTAATAAGGACAACAATCATGTGCATGAATGAACAAGGTCTGTTCTTATCCCACAACGTCTTTTGTTTTAATTTATCATTTCGGGCGTGTCTTCTTGACGCTTAGTCAGGATGCACTCCAGGGTACCCCTTTAGCGTTTTTATCGTTATACACAGATGTGATGGGCATGGAATTATCGCCATGATGAAATTAGCCTACATATTGTAGTATTAATAAATACCAGTAAATAAATATTTATACTTCAGTGTTTTATGTTGTTGAGAAGTAGGTAGGTTAGGGCAGGAATGGTGTTAGGTCCACTGTGTGAATATTTATACACTTTCAAATCTTTTTTGATTGTGAGGGTAACAAATGGTTTGGGCTAAACCAAATTAAATTTGGGCTGGTTTGGGGTCAGTTTGGTGATTTTTAAACATCTAAATTATATAGGCTAATTATTTAACAAACAAAACCTAAGTGTGCATGTACTGCATCCAATCGCCATGATTATGTTACTAAACACACACGCGCACTGCAGAGTTTGCTGATGCTGATGAACATCGCCTGCCGCACTTTTAGCCAATCACTATAGGGATCAGCAGACAGAATTGATGATTCATCATGAGTGACAGTTTTTAACACGATAAGGGATCAGATTTTGAATGTATAGCTGTATATTCAAGTGATCTCAATGGCAGAATCACCTAAATTGATCTCTCAAAATGTGAATTACTCCTAAGGATGGTGATGACAGGAAGGCTCTAATATTATTGTAACTCTAAAATCAGAGCACAGTTAAATAATTTAATAAAAATCGAAACTGAATATGGGACTATACGATCCTGTCCTGCATCAGGACATCTTTTAAACTGTCCAGACTGGTATATTCTTAAAAGCTGCTGGACTTAAATACTTTTGATGCAAAGTTATGTATTATGTTGTACAATATGCACATAACGAAAAAGTCTAGTTCTGTCTTAAGTTAAAATGCGACACGAAGGTAAGCCTTACCGTTATTCATTTTTTGTTGTCGGATTATTGTACGTTTCAGTGAATTACACTGATTGTCATGGTGTGTGCACAGTGTAGGTGTAAAAAAGTGTAAAAAACAGCTAATTATGTTTCTTATGTAAAATATTAAAGCACACAGTAGCATACACAGAATCGGTCTGCCTAAATAAATGTTAAGCTTTTTTTTTCAACTTACAGAAGTGTAGATTTTTACTGTAATGCAGTTCCAAAATTTGCATATGCCTATATAAGACCTATGACTATAATGATTATGGAATATTAGCATTTAAACAAGTAAGATCTAAATAAGGTCTAATGACCTAAAATGAAGTGGAGAATTTTGTTGTCACTTCTTAAAGGAAATTGTTATATCATTTCATTAAAGTAAGCATAGTATGGTGATGTTCTATTCAAGACATAGCCAACACAACTCAATTGTGCCACATATAACAAAGCATCTGTGTTTTGTTTTAATAGACAGAAAAAAGACCTGAAAGAAAAGCTGGAAAACTTCTCTACGAGTCATCCAGATGTAAAGGACATCAAAATCCTGGTAGTTGGACAAATTGAAGCAGGAAAATCCAGCTTCATTAACTCTATTGAAAGCGCCTTTCAAGCACGGATCTCCTCCAGAGCACTAGTTAATTCAGCTGACGGTTACTGTCATAGTTTCACTAAAACCGTAGGTATTTGCCTCATATAGCATTAGTCTTTTTCTAAAAGACCCAGAAATGTCCAGTTGACCCACGCTTGAGTGCTGTAAGCATTTTGGCCAATGATATGAGGATTTCTTCAATATCGTTTACAAATATATTTGGTCTTGATTTGTAGCTCAAACAATTCACCATCAGAAGTGGGGGAAAAAAAAATGCCCTTTGTCTTCAAGGACGTCATGGGCTTGCAACCTAAAGTATTGGAAGGGTTGCAAACAGAAGATATCATCAATGCTGTATTTGGCCACGTGAGGATGGCTATAAAGTAATAAACCACAACATCAATGAGCAAATTGTTTTGTATGTGTGCAATATGTCTGATGTTTAACATCTTTTGCTGAATTTCCAATCTTAGTTCAACCAGGAGCAGGCACTCGCTCATACGGATCAACATTACACCTGTGACCCTGAACTCTCAGACCAGTCTTTCTGCCTGGTTTATGTCATAGATGCAAAAACAGTCGAAAAAATGGATAATCAACTTATTGACAAGCTGACAATCATCCGTCAGAGAATCAGTGATAAGGGTAAAACTGACCCCTGAATGTTTATTATTTTCATTCATGAGCTCACATACATTACATTTGAAAAGGGAGTCGGTATATATAGTGGGTTGGGTTTGTGTGATTTTTTTTTTTTTTTTTCCACATTTTGTAAGTGGACAACATCAAATACAAGCTGCACTTTTGCAACAAATGATTTTTTTTTTGCAACTCTCAACTTTGCAGCTTGATTATTTACATTGCCCAGACAGTATATGTGGATCAGTTATGGAACCTTGGCATATACCTTTCAACAAATGCTACAACAAATTTGCTCAGTTTTGTTGAGAAGAATATTTAACTTTTACATTTCCTGTAGGGATTCCTCAAGTGGTTGTCATGACCAAAGTGGATGAAGCATGTCCGCTGGTCGGAAAAGATCTGAGGAAAATCTACAGTAGCAAGAAGATCAAGGAGAAGGTATGTGATATAATGCAAAGACAAATAATGTGACACTTGCTGTAACTTCATACAGCCCATGTTGATCTGACTTTGTCTAATAGCCATGTCTAATTTTCTGATGTTCTAATTTTGTCACATCCTATTCCTGTCCAGATGGAGTTGTGCAGTGCTAAAGTGGGGGTGCCATTGACAAACATCTTCCCAGTGAAGAACTACCATTATGAGATTGACACAAATGATGACGTGGATGTTCTGATCCTGAAGGCAGTTGAACAGATTGTTCATCTTGCTGATGATAGATTGAAGACTAGTGAAAGCTACTGACAAAAATCACACACACACACATATATATATATAAATATATATATATATATATATATATTAATTACTGTATTTCCCAGTCCAGCTTTCTAATCAATCTGACTTTGCTCAGTATGATTATTGTTGGCTGTGTGACAAATGTTTCTCTAATGTAAGATGCTTTGGATAAAAGCATGCTGCTAAATGCATATATGTAAACTTAAATTCAGGATTCAGAATTTAGCTGTGAGGGTCTTTGGTTTTGACCAGCATGCATCTTCACTCTTGTAAAATGAGTCTTTGAATGACCCTCCATTTCTCAAGTATATATGGCACAGACTAACACAGTAATACTCATACAGTGGCTAGAACAGCAGCATATGGTTTAATTGCTAGTCTGAGATGGTGGAAAAAGAAAAATGTCTGTTTAAAATGCAGGTTCCAAGCTGAAAATGCATTTGTATTCTGTATTAATTAATGTATTCATTTTTTGTATTATTATTATTATTATTATTATTAAAAATGATGTTTGATAACAAAATTTGGGAGGAGCACGATCAGATAATCAACTAGTTCGGCACAGGTGCAACTCATCTAGCTAATCATCCAAACTAGCACAAGTCATATATATGCACACAGCCGTCTTACCTCCGTCATTCGACTGTTTTTCGGCATCCCCCCTCCACCCCAACTCCTCACTCTTAATCTATCCTCATCCTACACTTGGGATGGGGAGAGTTCTCTGGGTTCGGGCCATATTCCGGACTCAGAGCCCTCCCCCAGGACAGCGCGCCAAAATATGCTTACTGTTTACTCAACCAGATTAGATGTAAGGGTGAACATGTGAAATACAATTAAAGTGCTACTATAACCTGAACAAAACATATGGGGTCTGTTTTATCATTTTCTTTTCAAATGACACAAGATGGCTTCTTGAATGTCAGTTATGCAAAACTGCTTGTAGCGGTTCTGGCAGGAAAAAAAAGTTATCTAATTGCAAAATATTTGTAAACAAAATGTTTTATTACTGCTACTTAAAGAAAAGATACTAAAAGACTAGAAACTTGTGCTGAATTATTCTTTTTATTTATTTAAATTATCCATGCGAGCTTGAAACTGAAGAAACTGAAGCCAATACTATAACGGTTCTGGTGTGGGTATGATTTCACTTGCTTATTTTATTTATTTATTTGTTTTCCTACATAGAACTGGATAAACCATGGATAAAATTTGTCTGGGTTTAAGTAATTATTTTTATTTTTTAAATAATGTGCAGGCTATATCTGCAAATACACGCTAAAATCACTTGTTTTCTTAATAAGAACAACAATCATGCATAACTAAACAACGTTTCATTTCTTAACGTCTTTTGTTTTAATATATCAATTCGCATGTGTCTAACATCTTCCTGTTTATTACAGAGGTGGGAGTCTAGTGTTTTCTAAATCTGGGCTTTACAGAAAATTATGTGATGTGGTAGCGTGTATCACGTGACGTTTATGTCTTTTAATGAAATATGTATTTTATTTTGTCAAAACCATTAAAGTCCAAAACACACTAGAGGAAACCATTTTTAATGGTTTTAATGATTAATGGTATGTATAATAATAATAATAATACAAAACATGAAAACATTAATTTATACAGTGAATGCAAATGCATTTTCAGCTTGGGACCTGCATTTTAATCAGAACTTTTTCTTTTTTTACCATCTCAGACATCCTAATTTGCAGTTGACCCATATGCTGCTGTTCTAGCCACTGTATGAGCATTATTGTTTAATTCTGTGCCATATATACTTGAGAAATCACAGTTGCCACTGGAGAGCCACATTCAAAGATTCATTTTGCAACAGTGAAGATGCATGCTGGTTAAAGCCAAAGACTAAGATCCTCATAGCTAAATGCTGAATCCTGGATTTAGGTTTACATTTATGCATTTAGCAGGATGCTTTTATCCAAAGCATCTTACATTAGAGGAACATTAGCCATTTTTTAAAGTTGCCAACAATATTGATTAGAAAGCTAGACTGGGAAATACAGTAATTACTGTATATACTGTATGTGATTTTTGTCAGTAGCTTTCACTATCCTCCAATCTGTCTTCAGCAACCTGAACAATCTGCCCAAGTGCCTTCAGTATCAGCACATCAATGTCATTCTCTTTGTCAATCTCATCATGGTAGTTCTTCAGTGGGAAGATGTTTGTCAGTGGCACACCCACTTTAGCACTGCACAACTCCATCTGGACAGGGACAGAATGTGAGAAAAATAGAAAACTGACATGGCTGTTAGACAAAATCAGGGGCCAGTTGCATAAAAGGTTAAGACTAGTCTTAAAAGTAAGTCAGCTAATTTTTTCTTTAAAACTGGTCATCATTATTTAAATTCAGTTACATAAAAATGTAGATTAGTCTAAGCTGAATGCAAAAAATAAGACTGATTACCCTTTGGCTAACCGCTAGTTGGTCAAACTAGTTCTTAAGACACTGTCTTAACATAGAGGCTAAGTTTATGCAACTGGCCCCAGATCACCATGGGCTCTATGGAGTCACAGCAAGTGTTACATATATATATATTTTAGATGACATCACACACCTTCTCCTTGATCTTCTTGCTAGTGTATCTTCCTCAGATCTTTTTTTACCAGTGGACATGCTTCATCCCCTTTGGTCATGACAACCACTTGAGGAATCCCTACAGGAAATGCAGTGAAAATGTAAAGGTTAAATATTTTCCTCAATGAAATTTGTTGCAGCGTTTGTTGAAAGGTATATATGCCTAGACTACAAAACTGATCCACATATACTGTCTGGGCCATGTAAATAATCAAGCTGCAAAGTTGAAAGTTGCAACATGTCCTTTTGTAAATTGCAACTTGTATTTGGTCTTGTCCACTTACACAAAAGTCAAAACATGTCACACAAACCCAGCCCACTATCATTACATAGACTCCCTTCTCAAATGTAATGTATGTGAACTCATGATTGAAAATTATAAACATTCAGGGGTCAGTTTTACCCTTAGCACAGATTCTCTGGCACATGATCTTCAGCTTGTCAATAAGTCGATCATCTGTATATTGGACAATATTTGCATCTATGACATGAACCAGGCAGATTGACCTGTCTTTGAGAGTTCGGGGTCATGTTAAAGGTTCTTTATGGCACCATTTAAACAAAAAGGTTCATGAAGCACCTTTATTTTTAAGAGTGCACATACAAAACTGACATTTGCTCAATTAATGTAGTGGTTTATTACTTTATAGCCATCCTTCACGTGGTCAAACACAACATTAATGATGTCTTCTGTTTGTGACCCAGCCACTGCATCAGATTCCAAGCCCATGACATCTTTGAAGATGAAGGGCAACCTTTTTTTCCCACTTCTAATGGTGAATCCTTTGAGCTACAAATCAAGACCAAATATATTTGTGAACAGTTTAGAAGAAATCCTCGTAAGTGTGGGTCAACTGGACATTTCTGGATCTTTTAGAAAAAAGACTATATGCAAGTGGCAAATACCTATGTTTTGAGTGAAAGTATGACTAACCAGCAGCTGCATTAACTAGCGCTCTAGATGAGATCTGTCCTTAAAAGGCGATTTCGATAGAGTTAATGAAGCAGGATTTTCCTGCTCCAGTTTGTCCAGCTATCAGGATCTTGATGTCTTTTACATCTGGATGACTCGGAGAGAAGTTTTCCAGCTTTTCCTTCAGGTCTTCTTTCTGTCTGTTAAAACAAAACACATAGGCTTTGTTATATGTGGCACAATTGAGTCATTGTTGTGGAGAATTTGCTAAGGACTGTATTTGTGCTGGAACAGGTGGATTTGTATCCGCACTGGTGTGTTGGTAAGAACACATAGAACTCAGTTGAATCAAACTTAGGAGTTTACTGTTGATTAGGTTGAGTGGTAACAATGAGTGGTCTGAAAATACCAAAGAATAATAACAATTATTAGATATACAGTTAATCAAATAACATTCGCACAAGCAGTAATACAGATTACATTATTAAAGTGGTTGCAGTACACAAGGTGGCATTGTGATCTCAGTTATGGCATTAAATATGAAATATGAAAGACGCCATTACCATGTGTTAGGAAACTGCGCATAATATAATATACACACAGATATAAACAGATAACAATATAAATCGCCATCCAAAGGGGTTTCTCATATTATGAAGGCACTCAGGCTTAGTTATGCATATTGTAACAGGCAAACTTTGGCGATTAGGCCCTAACGCGGGTTACCGCGATGACCGGTTGACTAACTCGTAACTCAAAGACCACAAAGCAACGTTCAAACACAAGTGAGATGATAACAACATAACAGGAACAAACAACTTACTTTCTAGGCATTTACTCGCTCATGTAAGTCCACTAATGAATGGAAATTAAAGATTAGTTCTGGAGCATTCACAGATCGTCTCTTCACAGTTCGATTATGAGGCTCTGACTGACGTCATTCAATAAACTGTGCTCTGACTGGGTTGATCCTTTGTGACATTGCCGCTAAACTAGTCAGTCTGAGGAGACTAATTCTCATCTTGATCTGTGAATGCAGGAAGCCGGATGTAGGTCTTGTCCTTAACCTGAATCTCTGTGGCTCTGATATGGCCATCAGAACCTGGGAACGTCTTTGCAACTTTGCCTACTAACCATAGTGCTCGTGGTAGTTGTGGATCGATGAGCATTACAATGGTTCCAGTAGAAAGGTCACTGGTGTCTTTGTGCCACTTGTTGCGGGTTTGTAGTGTAGGCAGGTAGTGACGGATGAAACTTAGCCAGAACTGATCGGCTAGAACTTGACTCTGCCTCCATCTCCATCTGCCCATAAGTTCTGTAGCAGGATAAACTACAAAGGGTAGTGAGCTATCTGGCCGCCCCATGAGCAGATAATTTGGGGTAACAGGGTCGAGGTCAGCTACGTTACTGGAAATGTAACCAAGGGGCTTGCTGTTAAGCATTCCCTCCACTTCGATGAGCACTGTTTGGAGTACTTCCTCCGTTACGACTTGGGAGCTGACTGCGACACGAAGGGCAGTCTTGACTGACTTGATTTCTCTTTCCCACGCACCTCCAAAGTGTGAGGCTCCAGGTGGGTTGAAGTGGAATGAAATTTTCTGTTTAGCTAAATGTAGCTGAATCTGGGGAGTAAGTTCCATACTAGTGGATCTTGCTTCTGTCGGTAGGTGATCTACCACATTTGGGTCGTTACTTGCCCACTGGCGAAGTTCAAAACCACCACTGGCAAAGAGTGTGCAGAGTTCGTCTACAAGATGCCTTGCCTCTTCAGGAGATGCAAGGCTCTTCAAGCAGTTGTCCACGTAAAAATTCCTTTCTACAGTGGTTCTGATGTTATCAGCAGGTGTGCTGTGGTCCATAACATGTCATTGGACAGCATAAATGGCACAACAAGGACTACATGTAGTGCCGAAAGGTAGCACTTGCTATTCATAGATGTAAGGTTGTCGAGATCTGTCCAAGTCTCGCCATATAAAGCGGAGGAGATGGCGATCATCTGGCAGGAGACGAACCTGATGGAACATCCCTTTAATGTCGCCGCTTATTACAATTGGGTGTTCACGAAAGCGTAGGAGTTCACCTAGCAGGGATGGTCCCAAAGCTGGTCCTGGCAGCAAATAGTTGTTCAGGTTATGGCCTTCAAATTCAAACGAACAGTTAAAAACCACTCGGTTCTTGCCATTATGCTGCACGATGTGGTGAGGGATGAACCACGACTCACTCTGTGAATTAACTGCTTCAGGTAGGAGTTTGACGACATAGCCCGAGGTCTCTAGTTTCATCATTTCCTGTTGGTAGGCAGCTGCTTTTATGGAATCTTTCTCCAGGCGTTTCTCTGTGTTCCTAAGGTTCGAAAGCACTGCCTCCATTGGAGCTTGAAGAATGGGCATATCTTTCTTACGCAAGAGAGGAGTGGCATATCGGTTTACACCATTGATCACTACTCTGACAGTCTTTACTTGGAGTAGGTCAAGGGCTTCTTGGTCTTGCTTAGACCAAGTGACAGATTTCTCTGATGTGTTTGGAATCACGTCTGCTTGCCAGAGTCTCTCAACATTCCGGAACAACTCCGTCATTGAGGGATTGACCACAACGTGCAGGCATTAGTGGGAGTTGACATGATCTCCGAAGACTGTTGCTGGGCCTTGTAGAGACCAACCCAGTCTTGTCCTAACTGCTGCTGGACCCCCAGGTGGACCAAGTCGAACAGGTTCAATCGGAGTGATAAGGTGAGGATGATCACCTCCGATCAGTAACAGGTAGAGATGCACGATATTGGATTTTTGCCGATATCCGATATGCCGATATTTTTTCATCTCATTTTGGCCGATACCGATACCGATATATATCATTTTATTTGGAAAGTTAGTTTTTAACAATAACTTATTTGTTAGGATTAAATAAATAGTAATGAGTGGTTTACATTCAATCCCTTCTTTTTCATCAGTAGACTAGCATTATTTATGATCTGAATTTTGTAAATTAAGTTCACTTTTGCTATGTTATAAGCCGAACTTCGGATGCTTTCACTTTCGATTTTGCAATCTGAATACAACATTTCAAAACGAAAACAGAAAAGTAGAACTAAACTGGGTGACTGTGAGGGTGCTTTGCGGGACATGAACAGGACATAATTCATTGCTACAATTTCTTAATTCGTTCCTATGATTTATTAATGTATTAATTTGTAAAATGAGGGAACGAATTAATATGTAGTATTAACGAATTGTTAATTTATTCCCACAAAATATTTTATTTCCCACCCGCAATTTATCACAGTAAGAGATACGAAAACATGGATTAAAAGTGAATGACAAGAAAATAAACCTAAGAAATTAAAGGGTGAGACGGTGAGGATTTGGGAAAATAAAAATATTAAGTTATGTCGCAATTCGTGACCAACTGGCAAAACAGTACACCTTTTTTGCACAAGAATACCAACATGTTTACCTTCTCTGGTTTAACAAGCGGTCTTTTACCCTACTCGAAAACCAAATCCTCCGTCCGCAATCTTTCCAGAATAGTCGCGTCCTTTTTGCCGTCACCGCCTGGCTCGTGCTGACACTACAAATACAAACCAGGCTCTACACCCGAAGCGCTCACAACGAAAACTACTCTTCGCGTGATCAGTGAAATCCTGAATATGCCACGGCTTTGTAACTCTGTAACCCGCGCTGTATGGAGCAGTGCGACCATGTCAAATTTTAACTTGCACATTTAAAAAAAAAAAAAAAAAAAGTGACAGTTTTGATCAGTCTAGAGCCCTGCAATACAAAGGCATTCAACATGGAAAGAAAGTAATAGAAATGTAGTCACTAAGTCATGTTTAATTATAATTTCTAATTATTTTATATGGTGCACTTCGCTCTGACAGGGCTGCAGGACACGAACATAATTATTTCCTACAACTTGTTAATTCGTTCCTACGTTTTATTAATTTATTAATTTGTAAAATAAGGGAACGAATTAAAAAGTCGTATTAACGAATTCTTAATTTATTGCCACGAAATCTTTTATTTCCCACACGCAGTTTACCCGCATAAATGATCCGACAACATGGATTAAAAGTAAATGACAAGAAAACAAACCTGCGAAATTAAAGGGTGAGACGGTGATGATTTGTGAAAAGAAACCATAAATATTATTAAGTTTGTGGCAATTCGTGACCAACCGGGAAAACAGGACACACAGCCGCTTATGGCTTTAAATGTATTGGCTCGAACGGCATGAATCCAAAAGTATGGTCGCTACTAACATTTGCCTGCTAACCAATTATTTAACTTATAAAGAATGCTTTGTACCTCACTTGTGTCATATTCACGAAAAATGTTTCATATGAGCAACAGTGTGTTTTGCCGTCGCGCCGCCGAAGAAAGAGAATTCACTGACCGCGCGCCGTAATTACTTTTTATTTTAAATGCAGATCATGTCATGTGCAAACACAGCCATTGGGTTTCAAAATACAACAAAGAGCACCATAAAACCATTTAAAATGTGCATTTAGCGATCTAGTGACTGGATATGAAACAGGCAACAGTAAATTATCCCAAATGGAACAACGGCGCGTTTTCTCCTATAGCCGCTGCTGCCACTGCACGTGCTATTGCTATGCATCATTCTGTATGTGTATTCTCAGTTTAAATGCAGCGATCCAAAACAGTGAATCTACTCCTCATTCAGTCAAAACTTTGCTTCAAGAATGAGCCACACTGCTGACATGATCTAATCCCTAGCACACCCTTAGCACATGTGAGTTAACATATTCATCTTATCGGCAAAACATATCGGCATAATGTTTCATATCGGGCCGATGCCGATATTTACATTTGAAGTCATTATCGGCCGATTCCGATATCAGTCCGATAATATCGTGCATCCCTAGTAACAGGGGACAGGCTTTGTGAACAGGCTGTAGAGGTAAGCCTCTCAGATGTCGGTAGCGTCGTTGAAGCTCTGCAACAGGGTATGTATGCTCGGTCAAGCTCAGTTGTTCTGCGGTGAAGGCTCCAGTTATGTTGTAGCTCCTGCCTGGCTGTGATGGAGTTGAAATCTGAAAGGACACTGTGGCACTGTGAAGCTTAGTAATGTCTTGCCTTATAGTTCGCAAGGTTAAGTTCTCTGTCTGGCCTGTGAGTCCCAGCTTCCTTGCTGCCAATGGTAACAGCATAGTCCGTTCAGAACCATCGTCAAGTACAGCGTAAGTATCAAGGCTCAGCCCTTTATGCTTCAGAGTGACTCTGACCATTTTCAGGAGTACGCTGCTGAATCCCTGAGGACGGTCTAGATATAGCCGTTTACTAGTTGAACTGACTAAACAAGTCCCTTCATTTACTGGCTTAATGTTGATCTCATGGAGAATCTGGAGGCGCTTTCCATTACACAGGTGGCAGAGTTTCTTGAGAGTGCACTGTGCAGCTCTATGAGTGCGTCCACATTTCCAGCATCTGTTATTAGTCTTAATCCAGTCAATTACTTGGGGTTTGGTTAGGGACTGGAATGTGGGGCATTGACTCAGGTAGTGTTCTTTACTGTCACAATATGGACAAAAGGCAAAGCTTTTACCTGGACTCTTGGTTAATGCTGGTGGAATTGAGGAAGATGGTTCATTGGAGCCATGGAGAATTGTCGTATGCCTAGTTCTGGCTTTAGTCTCCTTCTGTTGATCCACTTGGGAACGGGCTCTATCTTTCTGGGGCTTATATCCACCAAAACTTTCTGGATCTTGGCACCAAGATTCGAACTTAAGCCATTTTGCTAGGTCAAGAAGAGTGTATACTGCTGGTTCATAACTCATGTGTCTGCGGAAAGATGCTCTTTGTTCTGGAGGGAGCTTGGACAAAAGTCGAGCCACATGAGATCCACAGTGCAGTTCATCTCCTTCATCTCCTAATGTCTTAAGGAATCCTACTAGAGCTTGTATCTGAAGAACAAAACGTTCAAATCCTACAGTGTCACCTGACTGAACATCTGATGCATCCATAATGGTAGCAATTTTGCTCAAGGCAAGTTGATCAGGTCGACCAAACCGTTCAGTAAGGGCTGCTAGGGTATCTGAGTAGGGTGTGGATGAATTTAGAAAGGAATCAGCAATGAGGCGAGCATCAGCTAACTTCAGGTGATCTACCAAAACTTGGTACTTAAATAGCTCGGTAGCTTCATCTGGTAGTAGGTTAGTTAAGGCAAGTTTGAGACGGGCAAATTCACTGGGGTCTCGGCGGCTAAAATCTGGAATTGTTGGCTGTGGACCTCTGTAAAGTATCTCTTGTCTTGCAGTATTAGCCTGGGTCCCTGGAAAGTTAGCTGGTGTAGTATGCGGCTGACTGTAGCAAAAAGGAGGTGGTGTGGTGATAACAGAAGTTCTTCTTGTTGTCGTTGGCTGCCTTGTGTCCTGAGTAACTCTACGAGTGTCAACAATACTTGAGGAAATCTGACCAGCCACATTATCTGAAGCAAAGGCATTTGCATAAGGATGCTCTGAAGGCGGCCCATGTTGTGCATAGCTCACTGTAGCTGCATAGGGATCGAGATCTCTAGGTGTAGAAAGGCGACGTGGTGCTGGCACTGGAAAGGCTCTAGGGGCTGGTGTAGGCACAGGAGACTCTGACTGTCTACTTGCGACTCTGGGCAACGGAATTGGAGGGAGTAATACTTGTGGCTCAGCTATTGGAACTGACTTTTGACTTTGCGACTGGTTAATCAGCATCTCCTGCATGCTTTTCTGGATCTCCATAAGTCGGGTGATCTTTTCCCTCATGGATAACTGAGCAGCACGGAGGCGTCTATTCTCTTGTTCCAGATCATGCACTGCACTTTGGACGTCAGGAGGTGAAGAGCGTGCAGCCCTGCGAAGGTTGGGTTCCTCTCTCTCACTCCAGTGATCTGTGGTAAGGTACCAGGGCTCCAATGCCAAATGTGATGATTCTAAAGAGTCAGGTGATCCAACTGCCTCTTCTCTTTGATCATGATGAATACTGGATGCTTGTGGATGGGCCATAAGGGGGTCTCTGTAATCATTGTACTGTTGAACGTCATCTGGCCCATGTGGCTGAGGTGTTGACTGTGGCAGGAGGACGTTAGCTCTAGGCAGCCCAGCATACTGCACCTCAAAATCTTGTAAGTAGGTTGGTTGACGAACTGTACGTCTGGGGCGTGCTCCTTGAACTTGATACTCTGCATTCTGGTCCTCAGACATCATTAGTCCAGTGTAGACACAGCATCCGGCTTGAAGGACCAAATTGTTGTGGAGAATTTGCTAAGGACTTTATTTGTGCTGGAACAGGTGGATTTGTATCTGCACTGGTGTGTTGGTAAGAACACATAGAACTCAGTTGAATCAAACTTAGGAGTTTACTGTTGATTAGGTTGAGTGGTAACAATGAGTGGTCTGAAAATACCAAAGAATAATAACAATTATTAGATATACAGTTAATTAAATAACATTCGCACAAGCAGTAATACAGATTACATTATTAAAGTGGTTGCAGTACACAGACGTCCACAAGGTGGCATTGTGATCTCAGTTATGGCATTAAATATGAAAGACGCCATTACCATGTGTTAGGAAACTGCGCATAATATAATATACACACAGATATAAACAGATAACAATATAAATCGCCATCCAAAGGGGTTTCTCATATTATGAAGGCACTCAGGCTTAGTTATGCATATTGTAACAGGCAAACTTTGGCGATTAGGCCCTAACGCGGGTTACCGCGATGACCGGTTGACAAACTCGTAACTCAAAGACCACAAAGCGACGTTCAAACACAAGTGAGACGATAACAACATAACAGGAACAAACAACTTACTTTCTAGGCATTTACTCGCTCATGTAAGTCCACTAATGAGTGGAAATTAAAGATTAGTTCTGGAGCATTCACAGTTCGTCTTTTCACAGTTCGACTATGAGGCTCTGACTGACGTCATTCAATAAACTGTGCTCTGACTGGGTTGATCCTTTGTGACAGTCATATTGGCTGTCCTGAATAGAATATCACTGTAATACATACTGCTGATTCCTAGTGATTTGCCAGAAGTGCGGCATCAGAATCAGCCGACTCTGCAGTGGGCGTGGGTCTGGCAACTCTGGGTGTGTTCGACTGAAAGGAGCGCTGCCGCAGGCCGATCGAGCAGAACCTGATCTTACCAAGTACGGCATGTTCCTGGATCAACATCTTTGTTGACCCTGGAACAACATTGTGATTACCCAATCAGATCTGAAAAAACAGTTTATAGTTTTTGTGAAGTTTAGGCTTACAGTCAGTGTTTAGTGCTTGTACATCAGTGTCATTCATCTATCATTTCCTCTGATTTTAGGGATTACTCATGGGTAAGGTTAGGTTTAGGTGTAGGGATGTGGTCAAGATAAAATTTTTGGATTAAAATATTGGATAACAAAATATGTTGACCCAGGAACACATCTAACTCAGCAAAATCAGGACATGCGGCCGATCGATATGACATCAAAGTATCGCGAGTGTTATTGAGAGCAGACGGCTCACGGCTGGCTCCGTAAGCTCCTCTCATGGTACTGATGTCATACATGGATCGGTCTGCGCGGCTCCGCTTCAGGTCAGTTGTTTGGCTTATGCTTAGGATCTATACACACACCCACCCACACACACACACACACACACACGTATATACGCACGCAACTACATCACAAGACCCACATCTAGAAAACACTACACTCCCACCTCTGTAATAAATCCCCCACAGTTGACTTGTGTCTCACTTTAAGCAAGTGAAATCATACCCACATCAGAACCGTTATATATAGGCTACTATTGGTTTCTCATTCAACGCATCAGTTACTCCAACAACTGTGCACTGAACTGAGGAAACAGTTCCCCAACCTATACTGTTGTAATTCATGCTCAGCTTTTGTGAGCAAACACCTTTACAAACCATCAACTGTTAATCATTAAAACCATTAAAAATGGTTTCCTCTAGTGTGTTTTGGACTTTAAACTTTTTACGCTTTACATGTTACCCTTGGGTGATATAATCAGGAAATATGGTGTTAGCTTTCACTGTTATGCTGATGATACTCAGCTCTATATTTCTTCGCGGCCCGGCGAAACATACCAATTTGATAAACTAACTGATTGTGTAGTTGAGTTAAAAAATTGGATGACAAGTAATTTCTTACTGCTAAATTCTGAAAAAAACAGAGGTGTTAATTATTGGACCTAAAACCTCAGAGTGTAATAACCTAAAACACTGTCTAATACTTGATGGCTGCTCTGTCAATTCTTCGTCATCAGTTAGGAACCTAGGTGTGCTATTTGATGGCAATCTTTCCTTTGAAAACCACATCTCTAGTATTTGCAAAACTGCATTTTTCCATCTCAAAAATATATCTAAATTACGACCTATGCTCTCAATGTTAAAATGCTGAAACATTAATTCATGCGTTTATGACTTCAAGATTAGATTATTGTAATGCTTTATTGGGTGGTTGTTCTGCTCACTTAATAAACAAACTCCAGCTGGTCCAAAATGCAGCAGCTAGAGTTCTTACTAGAACCAAAAAGTATGATCATATTAGCCCGGTTCTGTCAACACTGCACTGGCTCCCTGTTAAACATTGTATAGATTTTAAAATCTTGCTAATTACTTATAAAGCCCTGAATGGTTTAGCTCCTCAGTACCTGAGCGAGCTCTTATCGCATTATAGTCCCTCACGTCCGCTGCGTTCTCAAAACTCTGGCAATTTGATAATACCTAGAATATCAAAATCAACCGCGGGCGGCAGATCATTTTCTTATTTAGCACCCAAACTTTGGAACAATCTACCCAACACTGTTCGGGACGCAGACACACTCTGTCAGTTTAAATCTAGATTAAAGACCCATCTCTTTAACCTTGCTTACACATAACACATTAACACATTTCTATTATTCAAATCCGTTAAAGGATTGTTAGGCTGCACTAATTAGGTCAACCGGAACCGGGAACACTTCCCATAACACCAGATGTACTCAGTGCATCGTCAGAAGAATGGCATCTACGCTAATATTAGTCTGTTTCTTTCTTATGCTGAGGTCACCTTAACCACCAGATCCAGTCTGTATCCAGATCAGATGGTCATTGCAGTCCTCTGGATCCAGTCCGTACCCAGCCCAGACGGTGGATCAGCACCTAGAGACGACCTCTACAGCACTGAATGTCATCGGAGACCACATCGACTAGATGAGCCCCAGAGACGGATCCCCAGTGAAGACCTCGTCACCCAGACGGCTATCGGCACAGGACCACGGGACCTGGTGAGTCCTCTGTGTCTGGCCAGAGGAGAACTGGCCCCCCGACTGAGCCTGGTTTCTCCCAAGGTTTTTTTTCTCCATTTGTCACCGATGGAGTTTTGGTTCCTTGCCGCTGTCGCCTCTGGCTTGCTTAGTTGGGGACACTTTATCTTCACTTTATCTTCACACAATATTGTATTTTATTTTGTTGTTTGATTAACTACCTTTACCTGAAAATTGAGTGTTTACTGTTGCCTTTTGCATTGTTGATGTACTATTTCCTATTTAATACTGTACAGCCGCCTTGTCACAATTCTGTATTGTTAAAGGCGGTATATAAATAAAGGTGATTTGATTTGATTTGATTTTAATGGTTTTCACAAAATAAAATACATATTTTATTAAAATAAACGTCATATGTGATACACGCTACCACATCACATGATTTTCTGTAAAGCCCAGATTTAGAAAACACTAGACTCCCACCTCTGTAATAAACAGGAAGATGTTAGACACATGCAAATTGATATATTAAAACAAAAGACGTTAAGAATTGAAATGTTTAGTCATGCACATGATTGTTGTCCTTATAAAGAAAGCGAGTGATTTTAGGTGTATTTGCAGATATAGCCTGCACATTATTTAAAAAATAAAAATAATTGCTTACCGCCAGACAAATTTTCTCCATGGTTTATCCAGTTCTATGTAGAAAAATAAAATAAAATAAATATAAGGATCTCTCACCTAGATTTTGTGGTGGTGGTGATTGGGGTTGTTGCACTAGGGTTGACTCTGATAATCCCATTTTTGTCTCTTCAGTATATTTATATCAACTCTATCCTGGAACTCAGTTGACTTGTATCTCACTTTAAGCAAGTGAAATCATACCCACACCAGAATCGTATTTGCAGATATAGCCTGCACATTATTTAAAAATTAAATAAAAACTTACCCCCAGTCAAATTTCCTCCATGGTTTATCCAGTTCTATGGAGAAAAATAAAATAAAATAAAATAAGCGAGTGAAATCATACCCACACCAGAACCGTTATAGTATTGGCTTCAGTTTCTTCAATTTCAAGCTCGCATGGATAATTTAAATAAATAAAAAGAATAATTCAGCACAAGTTTCTAGTCTTTTAGTATCTTTTCTTTAAGTAGCAGTAATAAAACATTTTGTTTACAAATATTTTGCAATTAGATAACTTTTTTTCCTGCCAGAACCACTACAAGCAGTTTTGCATAACTGACATTCAAGAAGCCATCTTGTGTCATTTGAAAAGAAAATGATAAAACAGACCCCATATGTTTTGTTCAGGTTGTAGTAGCACTTTAATTGTATTTATAATAATATAATAATAATAATAATAATAATAATACAAAAAATGAATACATTAATTAATACAGAATGCAAATGCATTTTCAGCTTGGAACCTGCATTTTAAACTGACATTTTTCTTTTTCACCATCTCAGACATCCTAATTTGCAATTAAACCATATGCTGCTGTTCTAGCCACTGTATGAGTACACTGTAAAAAAAAATGCGTAAAAATACAGTATGATATACCCTAATAATTGAAGGAAATTTTCCATATGGTTTTTACAGGTGTTTTTCCGTATTTTTGAATTACGCTTTGCATTGTGGGAACAAGAACCTCGGTGGCTTATATAGGCGCGAAAACAGTGAAGAGAAAACGTGATGTGGTGCACGAGGATGTCGATTCCCAGGGTGGTTGGCAACAGCTGGACTGTGAATGGACAGGAGCGTGTGGAAGGAAGTGACGGATCAGGAAATGAACCAGGAGAGATGGAAGTAAGCGGCGGGATATATGAAAGCTGGGAGTCGGTTAGGAATAATAAACGGAAAAAGAAAAGGAAAAATAAAACCGATGAAAGTGAGTCAGACAGGGGATCAACTACGGAGGAGAAGTGGAGGGAGGAGTATGTAATTTTTGCCAAACTTGTGGATGAAGGGGACTCGTTTGGAGGTATGAATCCAATTCAACTAACAAAATCGCTAAATAAGGAAATTGGTGAGATAAAGAGTGCTAAAGTACTAAGAAATGGAGCCTTGATGATTATGTGTAAGGATGAGAAACAGCAAGGGAAAGCAATCAAAATGAACATAATAAATAGGAAGAAAGTGGAATGTTCCAAGATTTACAAGAAATTTACCAAAGGAGTCATTACAGGGATTCCGGTAAATGTATCAGTTGATGATGTGAAGAGAAACATAACAAATGCCAGAGTAAATGAAGTCAGACGTCTAAAAGTGAACAGAAATGGTAATATGCAGGATAGTCTTTCGGTCATGATCAATTTTGATCAGGAAAAACTTCCAGAAAAAGTGTACATTGGCTTTATGTGCTATGATGTAAGGTTGTATATTCCCCCTCCAATCAGATGCTTTAAATGTCAGAGATATGGGCATGTAGCGGTGGTGTGCAAGGGAAAGCAGAGATGTGGAAAATGTAGTGGAGAACATGAGTATGGTAAATGCCAGGAGGGTACAAAGCTGAAGTGTTGTAATTGTGGGGGGGAACACAGTTCCGCTTACAGAGGATGTGAGGTTAGTAAGAGGCAGGCCGAAGTGCAGCGAATCAAGGTTGTTCAGGGAATCAGTTATGCAGAAGCTGCAAAGAAGGTTTCAGGGAATGTGACAGTGGATAAGCAATCAGAAACTAGCAGAAAAGAAATGAATCAAGGAATGAAATGTCAAGGATGTAATAAATTGAAGGAGGAAACGTTGATAGTGAAAAAGAATGATTTTGTAATGTTCATGGCAGAAATAATAAATTGTTCTGCACAGACAAAAAGCAGAAATGAAAGGATTAAAATAATTGTTAAATCTGCAGAGAAATATCTAGATGTTAAAGGGCTGCAATGGGAGACCATAAGAGACTCCCTTACTGAAGAGACACAGTCTTCTCAGGCATGTGTTGGATCTTCTTAATGTTATTGACCATACTACAGTGGAATGCAAGGAGTCTAATTGCAAATGGCCAAGAGCTTAAGAAATATATTGATATGTTAACAGAGAAACCTAATGTAATATGTATTCAGGAAACATGGTTAAAACCACAATTGGATTTTATAATAAATGGTTATAATATAATTAGAAGAGATAGAGAATATGGCAGAGGAGGAGGAATAGCAACATTTATACAAAATGGGATGAAATATAAGGTAGAACAAATAAATAAAGAATATGAATCAATTATAACTAAGGTATGGACTGAAAGAGGGAGTATAGATATTGTTAATTATTATAATCCATGTGAAAAATTAAGTCAAATTATTTTAGAAGCTGTAGTAGGTTCTTTGCATGACAAAGTAGTGTGGTGTGGTGATTTTAATTCCTATAATACATTATGGGGAAGTAATAATACTGATGTGAATGGACAACTGATTGAAGAATTCATTGATGATAATGACCTGGTGTGTATAAATAATGGAGAGGGAACACGTTATAATAGTACACAAAATACAGAAACTGCACTTGACCTAACATTTGTGTCTTCTGTAATGGCAGGGATCACTACATGGAATGTAAACAAATATACTACAATAGGGAGTGATCATTATCCGGTAGTGACTACGGTTGGTACAGAAATATGCCATGAAAAAGAAAAGAGAAGTCCTAGATGGAAGTTGGAGAAGGCAGATTGGGAAGTCTTTCGAGTAATTTGACTCTGCAAGAAGAAGACCAGATGGATGTAAATATATTCAACAGTAAGCTAGTTAATGAAATAATTCAGTCGGCTGAACAAACTATACCTAAAACAACAGGAATAAGACATGTAAAGAATGTACCCTGGTGGAATGATGATTGTAAAGTAGCTGTTAAAGTAAGGAATAAAGCATTTAAGAAACTTAAAAAGCAGCATTCTATGGATGCTATGATACAGTATAAAAGGGCCCAGGCAGTAGTAAGAAAAACAATAAAAACACAAAAACTTATTTTTTGGAAGCAGTACTGTGATAGTATTGGAAGAACGGTACAGTCTGTCAGATGGAATATGATCAGGAAAATGGGGGGGTTAGAAGGAAGTATGAGTTACCAGTGATTATAGGTACAGACAAAATGGCTGTCACCAATTTAGATAAGGCTGAACTTCTGGTAGAAACATTTAAGAAAGTTCATAGCTCTGATAATCTTTCAGAAGAAGCAAAGCAGTGTAGGAGTAGCACACTAATGAATTATCCTAATGTGGTGAAGAAAGATGAGATATCAGATAGTTTATTAGATTTGCCTATAAACATGTTTGAGTTAAAAAGAGCAATCAAAACTGCTCGGCAGACTACTCCAGGAAGAGATGGAGTGTGTTACAAAATGCTGGCAAACATGACAGATAATACCCTGGAAAAAGTATTAAAATTATTTAACCTAGTATGGGAAACTGGTCGACTCCCTTCAGTATGGAAACAAGCAATAATAGTACCTATTCTTAAACCTGGAAAAAACCCATCAGATCCTTCTAGTTATAGGCCTATTGCACTTACTTCTCAATTATGTAAAACAATGGAAAGAATAATCACAGAAAGAATAACATCTTTTTTAGAGAGTAAAAATTTGTTGTCTCCTTATCAGAGTGGATTCCGTAAGGGTCGGAATACAATGGACTCTGTATTATGTCTAGAATCAGACATTAGGAAAGCACAGACAAACAAAGAAGTAGTGGTAGCTATCTTCTTTGATGTGGAAAAGGCATATGATATGCTTTGGAAAGAAGGATTATTAATTAAGTTAAAGTCTTTAGGTATTAGTATTCACTTTTCTTGGCTATAACGTCACCACGGATGGTGTCCGGCCGAATGAGGAAAAAGTTAGGGCAGTAATTGATTTCAGAACCCCTACTAACGTTAAGCAAGTCAGACAGTTTCTAGGACTGACAAGCTATTACAGACGCTTCATCCACGATTATGCCCGCCATGCAGAGCCCCTTTTTGCTCTTACCAGATCGGATGTTCCCTTCATGTGGTCAAGTGAATGTCAGGCTGCCATGGATTTTCTCAAGGACAGGCTGACTTCCGCGCCTGTCTTGAAATTTCCCGACTTTTCGCTTCCTTTCTTTATCCATGCGGATGCATGCGACGTTGGACTGGGCGCCGCTCTCATGCAGAGAGATAACAATGGCAGAGATGTTGTAGTAGCCTACGCGAGCCGCGCTCTTCATAAGGCTGAGAGACCCTATTCTACGCCAGAAAAGGAGTGTTTGGCCGTCATCTGGGCCCTTGAACACTTCAGGCCGTATGTAGAAGGACTTCATGTGACCATTTTTTCAGACCACAGTAGTTTAAGATGGCTGATGTCTCGCCCGAACCTCTCTGGCCGGCTGGCCAGGTGGTCTCTCCGATTACAGGACTTTGACTTTGATATTGTCCATAGGCCTGGGACAAGTAATAAAGTACCGGATGCTCTTTCTCGTAACCCTGTTCTTTCCTGCGGAGCACCCTTGGAAGTTCTCCCGGATTATGCAGTTATTGGGGGCCTTGACCTACGTATTTTACCCCCTGTAATTTTTTCGGATCGGGAGCACCTAAGGCAAATGCAACTCAACGATCCGGTAACAGGACGGCTTCTTCGGATGTTGGAGAGCCAAGACGACAGTAATGGTGAAGAGATGTCTCAGTATGTGATCCAGGATGGACTCCTGTACTTTGTGGATGACAAAGTGTCCTGTAGTCTACACCCCATGAAGCGCCTTAGACTGTATGCACCTACAGCCATTAAAAGGAGCCTGATGGAATATTACCATGATCATCCAATGGCTGGACACTTGGGGATGACTAAAACAATTGCGAGACTCAAGATTCGATTTTATTGGCCAAAGTTGTCATCTGATGCAAAAAAATATGTCGCCTCCTGTACAGTCTGTCAATTCACGAAACCTAGCCAGAGGAAACCAGCTGGGCTCATGGTCCCTATCTGCCCACAAAGACCTTGGGAGTATACGGGGGTGGACTTTGTGGGGCCCTTGCCGCGCTCACCCTCTGGGAATGCATACATCCTGGTCTTCGTGGACTACTTTTCGAAGTGGGTGGAGGTTAGCGCGGTGAGAGAAGCAACCGCCCAAGTTGCTGCCAGCAAGTTGCTTAGTGAGGTCTTCGCACGGCATGGTGTGCCCACTTACCTGGTCTCGGATAGAGGGTCTCCATTTGTTAGTGAACTCTTCAAGCATGTACTCACCACTTTGGGGTCAGAACACAGACTTACGACTGCGTATCACCCCCAAACGAATGCGACTGAGAGGGTGAATCGTTCGCTGAAGACTGCCATCCGTGCTTACGTTGGCAACAAGCACACTGCGTGGGATCGTTACTTGCCCCAAATATGCTTTGCCTTGAGAACTGCACCACACGAAAGTACTGGCCATAGTCCATCGATGTTGCTGTATGGACGTGAATTGAATACTCCTCTTGACATTATCACTCAGCCGAACTGTGATGGAACAGATGAACCGGGTATTCCTTACCCTGAAAGCTTGGAGTCATCACTCAGAGAGGCGCATGATCACGCAAGGTCCATTTTGGCTGAAAGCCATGCCAAAAGGAAGAAGCACTACGACCGGAGACGTCGACCTGTTTCTTACTGTGTGGACGAGCTGGTAAGAGTGAAGACACACCCTCGTTCAGATGCTCTGGCGAACTTCACTGCTAAGTTGGCACCTGTATATATGGGACCCTTTCGTATCACACAAAAGCTGTCCGAAGTGAACTATAGACTCACGGATGTGAGTACAGAGGCGGATGCTGGCGTATTTCATGTCGCAAACCTACTGCCTATTCGTACTTGGAACACGTCTTTTCAAACAGATACTGTGCCCTCAGGGGGCTCCATTCCAGAAGCATCACCTGACGATGGCGATGACGTGCCAGATGAAATGAGTAACAGTGCTACTGCCATGACTTCCTCTGACCAACAATTTGAGAAGGAAGGTAATTGCCCTGTACCGACCGGTGGTCGTGATCAGTCAGGAAGTACGGACAGTGTTAACTCTTGGTCTGACGTGCAAGCTGACTTTACGACACAGAGCGATGACTTGGCAGGTGGCGGTGAAGATCCTAACAGACACCGCTATGACTTGAGACCTCGACGTGCACCACGAATCACCTCTGACTGGTCGATTAATAGGTGGACTAACGTATACCACACAGACAGGCTTGACCTTAAATAATGTGTTGATTGTGTTTCTGGGTGCATTTATTATTTTTGTTTTGAGTACTGTAAAGAGAAAAAGGTTTCTACTTTCTGTGGAAAAATATAAAAGTTAACATTGTATATTCATTTTGTTGACGTTTTTGATTCAAATGTAAAACGGGAAAAAAACACATGTGACTCAAAACTGGAAAAATGTTTTATAGTTTGTTACATGCTGTTGTTTTTTGTTTCAGATTTGCCGCTGCAGACTATGTACTGTGCTCCATACGTACTGTCATGTATGCCAGTATGAACCTTATCGTTACGTACCCCTGTATGGTTCTGTTATTTTGTCAACTTTTCATGTATGAGGTTGTTCAAAATATGGGAGTACTCAGTTGTGTACGGCTGGGGACAGCCTTATCTGCCTGGGGGGGATCTGTAACGGCCACCTAATGGTAAATATTATTTATGTTAAGGTCCCTTTTAATATATTGTGTTCTATGGTTGAACGCTGTTTTGTGAACGCGCACGCACAGAGATGGAGCCGAGAGTGAGGCGAGAGATGGTCGCTCTGCTGCTGAGTATTGCAATGCTCCAACTTTCTTTCTGTTTGTTTGACACGTTACCAGAGTGTTTTGTTTGCTGTTTTGAGTGCACTAGCGCGAACAACTATAAAGGCTCATCAAACGGCTGATCGCCTCGAGTTTTCTTTCTTTGTTTCTCGTTGTCTCATCCGGGTGGACTCTCTGGCGGACGTTACAAGTGGTAGAGCATATAATTGGGTTCAGAACTTTTTATTTAACAGAAAAATACAAGTTAAAGTAGGTGAAGAATACTCTAGAATGCATACAGTGGAGAATGGGACACCACAAGGTAGCATATGCAGTCCATTATTGTTCAATATAATGATTAATGGCATCTTTTCACAAGTTGAACATAACATTGGAAAATCTTTATATGCAGACGATGGGGCTTTGTGGACTAGAGGTCGCAATATATCATATGTTCATAAAAAAATGCAAAATGCAATAGTGGAAGTTGAAAAGTGGGCTAATAAATGGGGGTTTAAATTATCTGTATCAAAAACGCAGGTCATTTGTTTTTCAAGGCGGCTCAAAAGCATAACCCTCTCTTTGAAATTATATGGGAATCCTCTGGAGCAAGTAAAATTTATAAGGTTTTTTTTGGAGTTTGGTTCGATGAAAAACTTACATGGAAAATTCATCTGGATAAAATTAAGGACAAGTGTAAAAATATTATTAATATTCTTCTGTGTTTATCAGGACGGGAGTGGGGAGCTAGTAGGGCATCCCTACAGAGTATATACTGGGCACTCATGAGATCTGTCTTTGATTATGGATGCATTGCCTATATGTCAGCAGCAGAAACAAACCTCAAACAATTAGATGTACTGCAAGCTCAAGCCCTAATAATTTGCAGTGGATCATTTAAATCATCGCCAGTATCATCTATGCAGGTGGAGATGGGAGAAATGCCTTTAGCTATAAGATGAATGAAGTTAATGTTGGCATATTGGGTTAATATCCAGGGACAAAATGTTTTACATCCTGTCAAAAGTGTACTAACAGACTGTTGGGAACATAATAAAACAAATTTTATGAGTTTTGGGTGGATAGGTGATGCAAAGGCGAGGAATATAGGACTTAGTCAAGTACAGTACAGCAACACAGTCCCAATATCCTCCATCCCTCCCTGGATATTCCCCTTACCAACCGTTGACCTCAGTATACAACAGGAAATAAAGGATCAATCTAATCAACTTCCAGTGTGGTATATAGTACGGAATTATATTGAGAGGCATTTCCAAGATTCAGTGTTTCTATTTACGGATGGATCAAAAGACCTGAAGACAGGATATGCCGGTGCAGCCGTGTATATTCCAATGAATGATTCTTACATCAAGAAGAGAGTTTCCAATCATTTATCAGTTTATGCTACAGAACTATTGGCAGTTTTAATGGCCCTGCAGTGGACAGAAGAAAAGCGAATGGATAACATAGTTATTGCATCTGATAGCTACTCAGCACTGGAAAGCATAAGGTCTGGCAGATCATCTTTTAGGATGGATATAATTAATGAAATATTCCATAAATTGTACAAAATAAAGCTTATGGGTATATCAATTCAATTTATTTGGGTTCTTGCTCATGTTGGTGTAGCAGGAAATGAGAAAGTGGATGCTCTGGCTAAACAATCTTTAAAATTAAAGCAGATAGATTTACAAGTTCCACTGAGTAAAGCAGAAGCTAAAGTGTTCATTAGGAAATATGCACAATCGGTATGGCAGGTACACTGGGATGGTATTGAAACAGGAAGACACTTATATAATATTCAACAACAAGTTGGTGCTGGGAGGAAAAAGAGCAGGAACAGAAATGAAGAGAATATTATAACCCGTCTGAGAATAGGCCATACAGGATTGAATAGTACACTGTTTAAAATTGGCAAGCACCCAACTGGGGAATGTATTCATTGTAGTCAGCAAGAGACAGTTGAACATGTAATACTTCACTGCAGGAAATACAACAATGAAAGATGTCATTTTATTCAGTCACTAATTAAAGCTGAGCATAAAGATTTTTCTATAATAGGTATACTAAAGGAAAAAGCTATATATGATAATATTATTAAGTTTATTAAAGAAACGAAATTAAGTAAAAGAATTTAGACGGTTTTGTTGTTTATTTCTTGATTTTTTTGTTTGTTAATGTTTTTTTATTTGTTTTTGTTGTTGTTTTTTTTAATTCCCATACATCTATTGTAGCATGCTAATCCTATAAGCATGTATCCTGTCCACACTCCAGTCCAGTCGGTGGCGGTAATGCACCTACAAGTTGGTTTGCCAACCGCCATTAAACACCGAAGAAGAAGAAGCAGCAGCAGAAGAAGACAAAACGTGGAGAGTTTCTCGGTTAAAGTTTCATTTTAATGTCGGCTTTCGAATTTGGGAAACCCGTTTTTACTATTCGTGGTAAATTATATGTTGTTAAATGTCACATAAATTCTCTACGTAACGTTAACTTAGTTGCTGTCTGGCTTGTTTGGCAAATGAACGTTGGAGCCGTCACACTCAACATTCTCAGCATATCATCAGACATCTTTCTCGTGGAGTTTTCTGCCAAATGAGGTAAGTTTAGACCTTTTATTGTCTTGTTTTACACACACACACACACACGGAAGCTAAAAAGCAAAACAGAAATTAATTCGGTAACGTTACTAGCAAGCTGTCTTTGAAGTGTGACTGTGTAAACACAGGCATCCGACGCGCGGCAGCCGCGCCAGAATGCCGCTTCAGGTCAGCGTGCCAGTAACATCAGCTCCTCGAAATATCTTTCGCACTCTAATGGACAAATGCACACGACGTTATGTCAAAATGACCTTTGTGTTTCTTTCGTTTTCTTTTCTAATGACAGGACGTGATTGCTGCTGTGCTGTGAATCTCAAGCACACCTGCATTCTTATCATGGGTTTGTATTCTGTTTTATTAACAGTTTTATTTAACATTAGTGTTCAGTATCGGAAAGAAAATAGTAATTGAGTCATTTATTCTGTTAACTTTCACAACAGTGTGAAGTTGGTTGCTGTCTGATGCGTCGGAAGCCACGTCACAGACAACGTCCTAGTAACGTTACCAAATTGATTGGATTGATTACTTTTGCATGTTATCGCCCTTGTGTGTATAAGGTGTGTTCAGAGTGCTTGTCATTATGTATATGGTCATTTTGTAATGTCTTTTTTTGTTTAAGGTGATGGGCAGTTCAAGATTGCTGTCGTTCAAGAAGTTAATGACCACTGTTGTGGTTGTGAGCTACAAATACCCAGAGGAGGCGACTCTGACTTTGGAATTCATATAGAAGTAAGCAACACGTATGTTATGAAATGTGTATCTGTTGAAGTATATTGTAAGACATGGATGAACTGACAAGCTCATGACAGATGCAAATGGAAACTATTGGAAATGTAAGTTAAGCAATTTATAAACAAATGTTTTAATTGGGAAGTGTTAGGGTCAGCAGTTCATTTAATGAACTTAAAATACTATATGATTGCTTTTCCATCTCCAACCTTCATGTTACTCTGTAGTTCAGTTTCATTTCATTTTTGTCACATCCATTTCTTTTAGAGTTCTCCTGTGAAGAAATCCTAAATGAGGGTTGAGATGAAGGCAACCAAGTGGGTTTGTATTCTGTTCTATTAACAGTTTTTATTTAACATAAATATTGAGAAGAATCATTGAGTCATTTATTCTGTTGACTTTTACAACAATGTGAAGTTGTTTGCTGAACACACCTTCAAAGGTGTTCAAAGATGCTTGCTGTTTATTTAGTTGAAAGTAATGAAGTATATTGTAAGACATAATTGATTTGACAAGCTCTTGTGACAGATGCAAATGGAGACTATTGGAAATGTAAGTTAAGCAATATGTAAACAATTGGAAAGTATTATGGATTGCAGTTGATTTAATGAACTTAAAATACTGTATGACTACTTTTCCACTCCAACCTGCATATTACTCTGTAGTTCAGTTTAATTCATTTCATTTTTTGTCATATCCTTTTCTTATAGAATTTTCCAGTGAAGAAATCCTGAACGTGGTTTGAGATGAAGGCAACCAAGTGGCTACGCATTCTTCCAAGACTCTTGCATGAACATTTTTGAAAATCCATGTAATATTTGAGCTTTTTTAAAATGTAAAAAATGGCACTTGTATTAAACCTTCAGATAAATGGGAAATAATACATCCCCTATAATAAACTGCATCACTTCAATGATATTTCAGTTATAAAGAACTTCAAAATTCTGTTGTCAAGCCACTGGAGTCACATATTTTATTGATGTCTTTATACCTTTCTGGACCTTGAAAATGGTATATCTGCGTAGACTATCAATAGAGGAACAGAAAGTACCCAGATTTCATTAAAAATACTCTTTATTTGTGTTCTAAAAATGAATGAAAGTCTTATGGGTTTGGAATGGTATGAGGTTGAGTAATTAACAGAATTCCCTTTTTTTTTGCATGAACTATCCCTCTAAACAATATTGTTTTCTCTTATAAGAAAAAAAGTTTTGAATCTTGACTGTTTTACAGTTTAAATTTTGTGACCACAATTTAGTGTATTACCAGTATTGTACACATGCTCATGTTTTATTTTTATTTTTTTTAAATTCTGTCTGTTGCTGTTTAAAGCTAAACTGTCTTTTACAATACAGTCATTTTTTAGTGTTTGACATATTGTTAAATGAATTGATTTGAGTATTTGATATTGTTTAGTCCTAACCCATTTAAGGCAAACAAAAGCCATTGAATGCACTTTTAGGAATGTTTACGTGAAGTAAAAATAAACCATGTTCAATTTGTATATTGTGTTGGATTTATTTGCTTTATATATATAGAGAGAGAGAGAGAGAGAGAGATAGATAGATAGATAGATAGATAGATACACCATTAAAACAGAAAAATTCCTGTTTTTTACTGCTGGCAGGCTGTAAATTAACAGAACAATTCTGTTTTTTAATTACAGTACAAAGCCCAGGTAATGAGCTGCCAGTACCTTTTCTGTTTTTTTACAGAATTTTTTTTTCTAATTGTATTACTGTGTTAGTCTGTGCCATATATACTTGAGAAATGGAGGGTCGTTCAAAGACTCATTTTTGTGTGAAGATGCATGCTGGTCAAAACCAAAGATCCTCACAGCTAAATTCTGAATCCTGAATTTAAGTTTACATGTACGCATTTAGCAGCATGCTTTTATCCAAACCATCTTACATTAGAGAAACATAAGCAGTTTGTCACACAGCCAACAATAATCATACTGAGCAAAGTCCGATTGATCAGAAAGCTAGACTGGGAAATAAAGTAATTAATGTATATGCATATGTGATTTTTGTCAGTAGCTTTCACTATCCTCCAACCTATCATCAGCAAGATGAACAATCTGTTCAACTGCCTTCAGTATCAGAACATCCACGTCATCATTTGTGTCAATCTCATTATGGTAGTTCTTCACTGGGAAGATGTTTGTCAATGGCACCCCCACTTTAGCACTGCACAACTCCATCTGGACAGGAATAGGATGTGACAAAATTAGAACATCAGAAAATTAGACATGGCTATTAGACAAAGTCAGATCAACATGGGCTGTATGAAGTTACAGCAAGTGTCACATTATTTGTCTTTGTATTATATCACATACCTTCTCCTTGATCTTCTTGCTACTGTAAATTTTTCTCAGATCTTTTCCGACCAGCGGACATGCTTCATCCACTTTGGTCATGACAATCACTTGAGGAATCCCTACAGGAAATGTAAAAGTTAAATATTTTTCTCAACAAAACTGAGCAAATTTGTTGTAGCATTTGTTGAAAGGTATATGCCAAGGTTCCATAACTGATCCACATATACTGTCTGGGCAATGTAAATAATCGAGCTGCAAAGTTGAGAGTTGCAATAAAAAAAATAATAAAAAAAATCATTTGTTGCAAAAGTGCAGCTTGTATTTGATGTTGTCCACTTACAAAATGTGAAAAAAAAAAAAAAAAAAAAAAAAAAATCACACAAACCCAGCCCACTATCATTTTACCGACTCCCTTTTCAAATGTAATGTATGTGAGCTCATGAATGAAAATTATAAACATTCAGGGGTCAGTTTTACCCTTATCACTGAGTCTCTGACGGATGATTGTCAGCTTGTCAATAAGTCGATCATCCGTGAATTCGACTGTATCTGCAGCTATGACATAAACCAGGCAGAAAGCCTGGTCTGAGAGTTCAGGGTCACGGGTGTAATGTTGATCCTTATATGTGAGTGCCTGCTCCTGGTTGAACTAAGATTGGAAATTCAGCAAAAGATGTTAAACATCAGACATATTGCACACATACAAAACAATTTGCTCATTGATGTTGTGGTTTATTACTTTATAGCCATCCTTCACGTGGCCAAACACAGCATTGATGATGTCTTCTGGTTGCGACCCTTCCAATACTATAGGTTGCAAGCCCATGACATCCTTGAAGACAAAGGGTGTTTTTTTCCCCCCACCTTTGATGGTGAATCGATTGAGCTACAAATCAAGACCAAATATATTTGTGAAAAATTTTGAAGAAATCCTCATATGATTAGCCAAAATGTTTACAACACTCAAGTGTGGGTCAACTGGACATTTCTGGCTCTTTTAGAAAAAGACTAATGCTATATGAGGTAAATACCTACGGTTTTAGTGAAACTATGACCGTAACCATCAGCTGAATTAACTTGTGCTCTAGAGGAGATCCGTCCTTGAAAGGCGCTTTCAATAGAGTTAATGAAGCTGGATTTTCCTGCTCCAATTTGTCCAGCTACCAGGATCTTGATGTCCTTTACATCTGGATGACTCGTAGAGAAGTTTTCCAGCTTTTCTTTCAGGTCTTTTTTCTGTCTATTAAAACAAAACACAGATGCTTTGTTATATGTGGCACAACTGAGTCGTATTGGCTATGTCTTGAATAGAACATCACCATACTATGCTTACTTTAATGAAATGATATAACAATTTCCTTTAAGAAGTGACAACAAAATTCTGCGCTTCTTTTTAGGTCATTTTAGGTCATTAAACCTTATTTAGATCTTACTTGTTTAAATGCTAATATTCCATAATCATTATAGTCATATGTCTTATATAGGCATATGCAAATTTTGGAACTTCATTACAGTAAAAATCTACACTTCTGTAAGTTGAAAAAAAAAGCTTAACATTTATTTAGGCAGACCGATTCTGTGTATGCTACTGTGTGCTTTAATATTTTACATAAGAAACGTAATTAGCTGTTTTTACACTTTTTTACACCTACACTGTGCACACACCATGACAGTCAAAACTGTCATTCACTGAAACGTACAATAATCCGACAACAAAAAATAAATAACGGTAAGGCTTAGAGATGAGTCACTTAAGGTGATACAGCTATACATTCAAAATCTGATCCCTTATCGTGTTAAAAACTGTCACTCATGATGAATCATCAATTCTGTCTGCTGATCCCTACAGTGATTGGCTAAAAGTGCGGCAGGCGATGTTCATCAGCATCAGCAAACTCTGCAGTGCGCGTGTGTTTAGTAACATAATCATGGCGATTGGATGCAGTACATGCACACTTAGGTTTTGTTTGTTAAATAATTAGCCTATATAATTTAGATGTTTAAAAATCGCCAAACTGACCCCAAACCAGCCCAAATTTAATTTGGTTTAGCCCAAACCATTTGTTACCCTCACAATCAAATTATAAACTTCCTAATTATGCTTTCGAATCGCTCTCGGTACTGATGTCATTCATCGATCGGTTTGCGCAGCGCAGCTTCAAGTCGAACACACCTATTGCTTTCAGTTGTTTGCCTTATGCGTAAGATCACGGCGCACACGGTTATTTGCACATGTACATTTTATATTTAAACAGTATGAAACGATTTGAAAGTGTATAAATATTCATACAGTGGACCTAACACCATTCCTGCCCTAACCTACCTACTTCTCAACAACATAAAACACTTAAGTATAAATATTTATTTACTGGTATTTATTAATACTACAATATGTAGGCTAATTTCATCATGGCGATAATTCCATGCCCATCGCGTCTGTGTATAAAGATAAAAACGCTAAAGGGGTACCCTGGAGAGCATCCTGACTAAGCGTCAAGAAGATGTTGGACACGCCCGAATCGATAAATTAAAACAAAAGACGTTGTGGGATAAGAACAGAGCTTGTTTATTCATGCACATGATTGTTGTCCTTACTAAGAAAACAAATAATTTAGCTTGTATTTGCAGATATAGCCTGCACATAATAATAATAATAATAATAATAATAATAATAATAATAATAGTAATAATAATAATAATAAGCTTATGTATCTTACCCCCAGTCAAATATCCTCCATGGTTTGTTCAGTTCTATGGAAAAACATATGGGTTAAAATTGTATATATATATATATATATATATATATATATATATATATATATATATATATATATATATATATATATATATATATATATATATATATATATATATATATGTATGTATGTATGTATATATATATATATATTTCTTTTTTTTTTTTTCTTTTTTTCCGTCTTGCCTGGATTTGGTGGTGATGGTACTGAAGGTGATGCCCCCATTTCGTTTTTTCCCCACTTTCGATATATTAACGTCAGCTCTATCCTGGGACACAGTTGCCTTGCGTCTCACTTTAAGCAAGTGAAATCAGACCCACACCAGATCCGTTATATATATTGGTTTCAGTTTCACTTTCATTTTTGCAAACTCGCATGCATAATTAAAAATGAATTAATCCATAGCAAAGAAACGGTCCGGAGTGATGTGCGCTTCTCAAATGAATCATTCTTTTGAACCGGTTATTTTTAGTGAACTGGATGAAACAGTTAAGCAAAACGGACTGAACTGTCTGAACCTTTTGCGGCTCGAGCCAGCACAGATCTACAAGTTTCAACCAAAACCTACATTCGGAGGACCGACAGTAACTCCGACACGAGATGAGCCATTATACCAGCATATGATCCTATGATGCCGGTTTTTGCAAACTCATTGGTTCAACGCTTCAGCTACTCCAGCAACTGTACACTGAACTGAGGAAACAGTTCCCCAACCCATACCGTTGTAATTCATGCTCAGCTTTAGTGAACAGTAAAGCCCACCTCTTTATTTTGATTGGTCATTTTTAATCGTTTGCCCATGTTTTATTAAATGAAGATGTCTTTATAGAGCTATTCCCTGATCAGTGTACCAGCAGTGAGCAGAAACTTTGTAAATCAGGATGCAGCTCAATAGCGACTCCCAGTGATCAAGGAAATTTCTCAGATGCAGTAATAATAACTTGGTGGAAAGCTGTCTAGAAAAATTTCTTAATGATAGCAGATAACCAAACAGGCCTAAACACAAGAAGACTGTGCTTGAGCTTTGGGTGACAGCAACCACACACCAATACTCGAATATCACTATTAGAAACAACAGGAAATGCTGCTTGCTATTTTAGAGAACTAACTAATCCACTATGGGACATTTATAAATGACGCTAAAAAATATGCATTTAAAGTACAATATTAATGTTGAACCAAGAAAATTATGGGGGTATGACCAAGGCACTCTGGTGCACTCAAGGGAAGCACTTCGCTGAATATGCAAGTAGAAGATACGTTGTGCCCCTGCAACCGAGGAACTCCACAGGAAAGTAAGGTGATTCTTCTTTTTTCTTCTTTCACAGCAGAAGCAGAAATCTGAATGAGTGGATGCATGCCACCATCTTATATACCCGTATGTACGGGGGAGTGGCGCGGCATGCAAGTTCTACTCGCCAATGTTCATTGGCCTTTTCTTCTTAAGCTCAGAGTTGATTGGGCTCCCAAGTGAGACCCCATAGACGTTGTCGACGTAACGTCGAAAGTGACTGACTGAAAGTGAAGTGAAAGTGAAGTCAAGTCACTTTTATTTATATACCGCCTTTAACAATACAGAATTGTGACAAAGCGGCTGTACAGCATTAAATAGGGAATAGTACATCAACAATGCAAAAAGGCAACAATAAACATGTTTAATACACATGTTTCAGGTAAAGGCAGTTAATCTAAACATAAAAAAAGTTAGTCTAAACATAAAATACAATATTGTGTATTTTAATAACTGTCTAATATAAATTTTTGGTAGTGTAAAGGATTCCAAAATGTATCTAATAAAAATAACTCACAAAAATGTGCTACAAAGATAATAACTGAACATGTTGGGAATTGAATATATATATATATATATATATATATATATATATATACACTGTAAAATCCAATAGTTTACCTTATTTAGATATAATTAGTTATCTTTACTTAGTTGCTATTCTTACTAGGTTTTATTAAGTTACAGCTACTTTCAAGCGAGTAAAACCGTTTACTTACTACTTTGAGTGACGCTTACTTAAAATATTCAAGTAGCCACAAAGAAACCAGTGACAATAAAAAACCAGTGAGAGGCAGCAGTGCACTAATATGTTGCTAATTTGCAAAATAACAACAGAAGAAGAAGAAAAGCAATTTTCTTTTTGAGGTGGCAATTGTTAATCTGCAGTTATTTTTCACTAGTTACCTTCACTCATTTCCCAAAGTCATCTTGAATGTTGTTTCAATACAACTATATATTTGAGAGAACATCACATAAGCTGACTTCATAAATTGATGTTGATTTTCGTAAAATGTTGTTGGTGTGTCTTATTTTATTTATTTATTTTTTTTACTTACCATTATAGTGATTAATGTTCTGTTTGGTTGGGCACTTGGAACTTTGCTTTTCTTATTATAATTTTCTTCCTATTGATGCAGCAATGCAACATGAAGTCATTGATTTTAAGGGAAGAAAAGTAATAAGTAGGTTGCTTTTAGAAAGTAACCTTGGAGTTCTGATATTTCGATTAGCTAAATCTTTCCAATTCTTTAGCTGATGTATTTTTATATTTATTAATGATCTTTTACAATTTTATTGTTCTTCATAAACACCTTGAGAAACTTTATTGGATTGAGACAGTCTTTTAATATTTGTGATAATGTGCTCAAGTCACAGACTTCAACATTCAGCACGTGAATCACAACGATGGTAACAATTCAGTTTTATTTATTTTTATTAATTGTGACAATAACCATTATATTATTTTATTTTCTCTTTTTGTTGTGTTACTGCTGACACAAGTCAGTAAATAAAATTAGCAAATAAAAACAACAACAGTAAAACAAAGCAATTGCATAATTTATTCATGCCGCAATGCACTCTGGGAGTCAGTGAGTAGCTATACTAAGTCAAGTGTAACCCTAAAGTAAATGATTAAGTACCCCCTACAGTTCTTTTTTAGTTACTAGAGCTCTCGTGTAAGTAAACTATACTAACTAAGCATTTGTCACTACAACATACTATTCTTATTTCACTTTACTTCACTTTACCTAGTTTTTTTTTATCGGTTTGCATGCTTTTTTTAAGTAAAGTCAACTAATTAGATTTTACAGTGTAGGATGTAAAATACTTTAAAATAGATTTTTATAAATTAAGGGCATGTTTATTTACAGTGAGTGCAAATAACCCGCCTTGTTGGCAGAGGCTATTTACACTAACTCTGCCCACCAATGTGTGACTGGGCTAGACAACACTACAAAAGACAGCTATGAAAGAACACCTCCAGTGGTGTAGATCAGTGGTTCCTAACCACGTTCCTGAATGCCCCCCAAATCAAACACACCTGATTCAGATCATCAGCTCATTCGTAGAGATTCCAAGACCTGAAATGGGTGTGTCAGACAAAGGAGAGTCCAAAATGTGGAGTTTTGGGGGGCCTCCAGGAACATGGTTGGGAACCACTGGTGTAGATGGTCAAATACGTGCTGTAGTTATTTTTTACAGTAACATTGCACCTATATATATACTAACTCTCACTAGTGTGTTAGTAGAGTATTAGTACAATGGTAGGGTTAGGGTTAGATTAAGTTGACATGTACTTACAAAGTAACTTATGGTCAGTAGAATGTCTTTTGGTCGACCATCACGATAAAGAGTTAGCAGATATTAAGCAGACAGTCTACTAACACTCTAAAGATATGTAGGTGCAAAGTTACTTACTGTCAACAGAATGTTCAAAAGAGACCATCAAAATAAAGTGTTACCAATAAAATTAACAATTTATTGACTTCTGATACCACTTTTTTGTTTATCAGTGCTTTAGTATTTCACAATATATTTGCCTTTCCTAAAGTCCAGAGTAAGCAGATCTTGGCTTTGTATTCACACCCATTTTTATTGTCACTTTCAGCTGCGGAAGCTGTCTTTGTCATACGTTAAAATGCATATATTCTATAAAAACTGTCCTAATTATTCAGAGGTCATGCAGGTCTTTATTTCTGTTTACACATGTTTTGAGGATAAACCATGTTTTGAGGATAAATTTGTAATCAGAAATTAGCGGTCCTCATTTGCAAAAATGCTAAATAAAAGCTTTTTTTTTTTTTTTTTTTTTTTTATTTTATTTTTTATATTGCAAAAATGCTGAAGGTTTTCTGATGTGGGTTAGGTCTAGGTTAGTTTTAGGTTTAGGTTTGTTTTGTTGTTGTTGTTTGTTTGTTTTGTTTTTTACACTCTGTTTAATCAACATGTCAAAACTTTTGGTGATGTATGCCACACTTCTCAAATCAAATCAATGCAATGTCCACATCTCAACATTCAAGGAACAACTGTCCCTGGCCTACATTTTTTAATATTCAGTTAAATGGAATGTATGTATGAATGTTTGTATGTATGTATGTATGTATGTATTTATTCATTTATTTATTTAATTCTACATCCATTTCTTTGTGACTTTAAGAAATGTGTCCAGGCCTGATTTAACTGAATATGCAAGAATAAGGCAGCTAAAGAATGAGGTGGCTAAAGCCTCTCTAAAATCTCTATGGTGCTTCATTCAGAGGTTCAGTATCAGAAGTATCATCTGCCAGTGTGCAGAATTTGAGTATGCCCTCAGAATCAGTGCATCAATGTCCTTTTCTCTATCAATTTCCTAATGGTAGCTCTTTGATGTGCTAGGCCATTGTAAACCTGTGCAATGCAGTCAGACTGTGTAATTATTAGTGGTGTGATGGTTATCTCACGAGACGAGACGAGATGATACACAATATTGAGTTCATGAGAATGAGACTATATTTGAACTCTATTTGTAAGAAATCTTCAATCACAAAATATATATCAGTGGGAAAATAGTCTTTTATTCGACTGAAATCACAAAATGCATTTTGAAATGTCTTGAAGGGATAGTTCATCAAAAAATTATGTGGTTTATTACTCACCCTCAAACCTGTAAGACCTTTGTTCATCTTCGAAACACAAATGAAGATATTTTTGATGAAATCAGAGAGCTTGTGACCCTGCAGAGACAGCAATGCAATTACCACGTTCAGAATCAGAATTAGCTTTATTCGCCAAGTGTGCTCAAACACACGAGGAATTTGTTGTGGTTTTTTAAGGTGCTCCTGGTACATACATGCATACATACATACATACATATCTGACATGAGAACAGAGAAAACATTTAAATAAAATAAAAACTTAAAATAAATAATAATGTGTATGAATCTGGAACAGAAGATTTATGTACAGATTTGTGCATTATTTACTCTATATACAGATGTATAAATAAGATATGTGCATGTGTATTTACATAATAATACTACAGAAAGAGACAATAATTAGAAATGGAGAAAAAAAAATACAGAACTGAATTGTAGAACACGGGTATTGATTCATGTTTTAGCTATTTAAGCTGGAGATTGCATTTGGGAAAAAAATGTTTTTATTCCCAGATGTTCTAGTGCTCTGAGATCTGTAGCATCTGCCTGAGGGGAGAAGTGCAAACAGGTTGTGTCCGGGGTGAGAAGGGTCTTGGATGATGTTTCCTGCCCATTTCTTCACTCTGGAGATGTACAAGTCCTGAAGGTTGGGCAGGTGCGCACCAATGATCCTTTCCGCTGTCCTAACAGTCCGTTGCAGTCTTCTTATATCTGATTTGCTGGCTGCCCCAAACCAGAAAGTTATAGAAGAGCACAGTACTGACTCGATAACAGCTGAGTAAAATTGTCTCATCAGTGCCTGTGGTAGACTGCACTTTTTCAGTTGACGAAGAAAGTACAACCTCTGCTGGGCTTTTTTCACAATGGAGTCAATGTGAATGTCCCACTTCAAGTCCTGGGAGATGTTAGTTCCTAGGAACTTGAATGAGTCCACTGCAGCCACAGTGCTGTTCATGATGGTGAGAGGGGTGAGTGCAGGGGGGTTTCTCCTGAAGTCCACTGTCATCTCTACAGTTTTGAGCATGTTGAGCTCCAGGTTGTTGTGACTGCACCAGAGAGACAGCTACTGAAGCTCGCACTTGGATCCGCCCGTTTCACGTCTCCCTCTCCTCGTTACACTATTATATCACTTTCTCCAATATAATTCAGAAATACTGGCTTGATACAGCAAGTTTTGAGCAAGAAATTCAGTCAAAGAAAAAAAGGCCAACATATTGAACTATAGAAAATGATGTTTACAGAAATACTAGACGTGTACAGTCCAGATTTAATTGAATAGGGAAGATCACAGCATTATAGACTTAATTTAGATTTTCACTTCTGATCATAGTAATTTATTATTTGCTATTTTTTTACAATATGTGTTAAAGCTCTCAGAACCAGAACACTAATATAATTTTGTGTATCAATTTCTTCATGGCAGTTCTTCACAGGGTAGATGTAGCTCAGTGGGACACCCACAAGATCAGAGCACGCTTGCATCTGGAGAATGTGAAATATATAGTCAATATTTGTATGACTTTCCTTAACATGATTATTGTTTATTATTCAATGCTATTAATTCCATTCAAATTTTGGGCTAGTGACATGCCCTACATGTGTGTAAGTGAATAGAGTGTCTTCCAGAAAAGTGGCGGCTGGTGAAAAATTTTCTAGGTAGGGCGCCACGTCCAACATTTTTTGTATAAATCCCTTGACATTCCAGGAAAAATAATTAAGACTTAAAACATTTTAAATAAAGAAAAGTTTATTATTAAGGTTTAAGATGATTTTCACAAAACTACATTTTCTGTAGGACTTTGTTTAACATGTAATTTTCATAATTCACAATTTATGTATACAGTGCGACAGCAAAAACTGCCAGTAAATAAATGTCACATTTATTTAAAATCCTTTAATGCACGGCAAGCCGTTGATTATCCCACTTAATCCATGGTAATTTGCCAATTATAGACAAGATAAAACTAGTATAGCTCACTACAGCACAATATTTGATTGAATGGGTAAGGAGAGATGACAGTTGTATGTGTGCTACCGAACTTCGACCTCTCTCTCTCTCTCTCTCTCTCTCTCTCTCTTTGTGTGTGTGTGCAAATGATGTGTGTTGGTTAGTGTCCATCAATTTAAGCTGTGCATTAATATAGAACGGTGATTATACCTATATGGAACTACCTGTGCATTAAACAGTTTTACTGCATGCCAGCCAATCAGAATCCAGTATTCAAACAGACCATGGAATATATATATATATATATATATATATATATATACACACACACACACACACACACACACACACAAAGTTCTGGCATGAAACTCTGTGATGACACAGGTCTAACTCAATCTGACATAACAACATCATTAACACATGGCACAGCTGATTGGTTCTCTCCTGTATTGGTAGCCAATGAGCTTGCTGCTCAACATTCAAATATATGACTAGTGCTTGCTGTAGCAGTTTTGCAGCATGCTTTGGAAACCCTCCACCTTCCCCAGCTCCACCTGTATAGATCTGCTACGAGGTGATTCATGGTTATATGGGGGTTATTTCATGTAAGCTTTATGTGCAGCAGCAGGTTCCAACAGGTTCTCACTCCCAACTCGTCACATATTGACGCTTGGTCAGGACCCTTTGGCATCACTTCACGTTTAGGGTACCCCTTTAGCGTCATTTTTTTGATGTGCAGGGTCCTCCAGTACTTTAAATAAGAAACCCTTGGCGTCAATGTGCTGACCCGAAAGGCACTGGGAATTTTATCGCCATGATTAATGTTCGGAAGTATCTTTTTGAATGAGATGTGAGCTCGTTAATGGAGCAGGATCATTTCAGCGAATAAAACCTTCAATCTTTGCATAAAGAGAGCGTATGGGTTCAGAAGACTTGGAATTCAATAGGACTTGTTTGTAATGCTTTTATACTGCTTGTTTATGGTCAGTTTTTGCAATAAATACCTGTGACTGTACTTATATTTGTCTGTTACGTATTTTATATTGTTTAGAAATGGGTAGGTTTATTGTGGGTTTAGGTGCTCCAGTGAAAGTATACATTTATATAAAAGTATTTCTATTTTTTACAAATGCATCCAAACCATTAATTTAACCAATTTATCATCGGCAATCTGATCAATCTGTTCAAGTGCCTTTAGTATTAAAACACTAGTGTCATCATTTCTGTCAATCTCATCATGGTAGTTCTTCACTGGGACAATGTGGTTGGCACACCTACTTTGGTGCTGCACAGTGCAAAATTCCATCTGGAGAGAAACTGAATGTCCACATATTCAACATAATCTCATGCATATTAGTATGTAGCCTACTTTATGTCAAGTGTGGTTCCTCCACACATACATTAACTTACATAGACAATGAAACGTGCAAATAGCCATATTTGGTGAATAAGGAAAAATAACAATGTCAGGTCAAAATCGTGTCATGACAATAAAGGCCAGTAGATGGCTGAAGTATTCTATCTACCCGTTGTGCAAGTATTTTTCACTATATGGTTAGACAATAAATTTTTAAGCAAGTAGACAGCATCCAGACATTGACCTTAAAGTAACAAGTAACCAATAATGAGTTATTTTTATTAAGATCTTATTTAGATACAGTTTTTATGCCAAGAATATCGACATGCAGACACACTGAATTTGGAATAGCATGCTAATATATTCTTTTTTTTGCCATTTGTTCCATATCATGTTAGAAACAGTGTAATAGTAGGAACAGATATAGCATTTAGGATTTTTATATCACATATAGTACTGAATTTTTAGTACTGAAGGGTTATAGAACAGAGTTATAGGCTATAGAGTAATAAGTAATAGACTCTCTCTGATAATAAGACAAAGCTGATGCAAAACCAAAAATCAATATAAATGTAAAATTAAGAAATAAATTAATGCATTAACCCTTTCAGACCCTGCGTCCATTGAAATGGACATCACATGATTTTTTGTTTAAACCAATAAAATGTTATGTTTTTAAAGTATGAGCAATGCCTAGTCACTGATTGGTCCCTCATCAACCAATTACAATGAAGATCTGACTCCTAACTTATTCTGATTGAGCTACAGACATCACAAAAGAGAGACATGATAACCAACTAGACAGGAAGAGGAGGAACCCCATATTTTACCTTTTATATGCAGAATTATGTTAATGGTAGACTCATCAACTTGCACCAGTTGTAAAATTAAGACTATAAAATGATAATATTTAAAGTTATTTTGAAGATCTGTCAGAGTTGCAGAACACAGGATTTTTTAAAAATTTACTGTCCATCGCAATGGACATCAGGTCTTAGCAGGAACCTCATGTATTAGTTGTATAACAGACTGAGAAATTTGTGCAAGCATTTCAAAGCTAAATACAGAGGTACAAATTCAAATGTTAATGTTTTATGAACATTGATGTTAATTAATGCAATTAATATTAATATGATTTCATTTATGTCTTCAGAGTGACTATAATCTGTAGGTCAATTTTTCATTGGTTTTATTGAGAAACAGCCATAGTGGATGAGATCAGTGAATACAGAGCAACACACACACTCACACCACTTCCACACACACTGATGCCTTGATGCTATTATGCACACAATCATATATTTATCAAAACAATCAGCAAGTACACATAAACCCATACATATACACACAAAGACATTTATACATATACTCAGATTCACCCACTTCAACCAAAAAACAAGTTTTTTGAGACTTCATATCATTTTACCTTTTTTCCACATTCTTATGGCATTGTTCATTCTTACAGTATGTGTTCTGTTCAAAATTTTAAACACTAGTTCAACTATAGTGCACAAACACTACTTACTATGTATGGTTAAAACATGCGGATTTTTTTTTTATTCAGTCCTGGCATCCATTGTAGTGGACATGAGAAAAATCTAATAAAAAATGAGTTTGCACAAATCTTTTTTTTTAGACTCATTTATATGTTGGAGAAGAGCAAATATCAAGAGGAAAAAAAAAATTTTGTCCAGTGAAAAAAATTCAGGTCTGAAAGGGTTAACATAAAGAACATAGTAACAAGGGAATACATGAATAAATGTTTGTTTAAAAATTATGTATGAATGAATACAAATGCATGAAGAAAATCATAAAGAATGTAAAATGACTGAATGCAATAAGAGCTTGGAATAAAAGCACAATAAGACTTTGCCTTAATCTGAATCTAATTCTGAAAGGTTTTCAAACATGACATATTGAGGGAATAACAGTACTGACATACTTTAATTTGTTCTTATTACACATCCATTCTTTGTATTATCTCCAATCTGTCATTAGCAAGATGCACAATCTGATCCAATGCCTTTAGTATCAGAACATCCATGTCATCATTTGTGTCAATCTCATGACTGTAGTTCTTCACTGGGAAGATGTGGTTCAGTGGCACACCTACTTTAGCACTGCACAACTCCATCTGGACAGGAACAGAGTGCCCAAAAAAAATGAATGCCCAAATATTTAACATAATCTCATGCATATTAGTATGTGCTTTATAAATTTACCTAGACACTGAAATATTGTGATTACAGTTCTCTGTTTAGTGTGTTTTGCTTTAAATATATTTTTTAAGATGGAAGGAATGAGTAACAATAGCACTATATATAATCTATGATATGATCTACCTTTTCTTTGATCTTCTTGCTGCTGTAGATCTTCCTGAGATCATTTCTGACCAGAGGACATGCTTCATCCACTTTAGTCATGACAATCACTTGAGGAATCCCTACAGAAAATGCAACATAAGTGGTCTGTATGATCTGTGATCTTTCATCTGGACCATAAAATGGACAAAACTCTTTCTCTTTTTTCTTAAATAAGTAAGTGACCACCCAGAATTCCTTAGAAACTGTCATAGGGCAACTTTTTAAAAATATTTCTTTGTCAACAACTCAAATCTAAATGGTTTTGCTTTGGATTAAAAATGTCACTGCAAATGCATATTTTAGATATTTTGTGGTAGATTTATGATACGTCACTCACACTGGTTTATTGTTTTAATTAATTTGTTATTTTATTTGAAATAAAATTATATTTTATTTTTTAAAATTCCCTTTAGGTTTACCTTTTTCACTGATTCTCTGACGAACTGTTTGCAACTTTTCAATGAGACGATCATCTGTGAATTGGATTGTATCTGCACCTAAGATGTAAACCAAGCAGAGTGCCTTTTCAGAGAGGATGGGGTCACTGTTAAACTGCTCATCCTTAAAAGTAAGTGGGTTCTTTGGGTCAAACTGTAGGAAAGAAAGGCAAAATATGTCAAATGTAGGACTTTGCACACACTAAATGTTGTTAATTAAAATGTTTAGTTTTTCTCAGAAATAATAATAATGATAATAATAAGTTATTACTTTGTATTGTTCTCTCACATGGCCAAATACAGCATTGACAATGTCTTCTGGTGAAGATCCAGACATGTTGTCAGGTTCCAAGCCCATTATGTCACGAAGGACAAAAGGCAATAAACTGCCACTGCTCCCATTTGTGATACGGTGTGTTATGTACTACAAAACAACCCCAAAAGGACAAATCCATATTAAATATTTATTAACAGGTTCCAAATCTTCATACAATTAACCAAATTGCTCATAAATAATCATGGACTATTAGGTGACCATAATACCTGTTTTGTGAAACTATAACTAGAACCAGAACATGAATCAGCTAGTGCTGAGGAGGTGATCCGCCCTTGAAAGACATTATTGACAGAGTTAATAAAGCTGGACTTTCCTGCTCCAACTTGTCCAGCTACCAGGATCCCAATATATTTCACATCTGGATCACTCAAAGAGAACTGTGTCAGCCTCTTTTTCAGCACTTCTTTCTGCCTGTATCAAGACATAACACAAATTACAGGTAAGGATCAAGTTAGAAATGCTTTGTTATGTGTGTTTTGTTTAACAAACAGAAACAAACATGACTTTCTATTCTGATGCATTTCTGTCTACAGTTGTTGCCACTTGTTGAATGCATTGCAACCCGCTAAAAAGATTTTACAAAAAAAGTGCTAATGCTGCAGCAAGTAAGTTGAAGTCAAAAAATATTGCCTGCAATAATATGGCTATGCTGGTGCAGAAAGTATTAAACCTAACACATCACATGACTTATATGAAAGTCTTTAGCCTGTGTCATAACACAAGAGACTGAAATAAACAAACATTTGCATCTTCCTTCCTGAAAATAGGTTATTTTGCATATTTTGCTGTAGCTACAACCCAAAGTTAGCAGAATTACTACAAGTGTATCAAATTATAATCAAAACCACTATGTTGCACTTTTTAAGAGAACACGTCATAAGATAATATAAAAATATTTGATGAAAGAAACCAATTATACTTTTAAAAGAAGTGTACCTTTTCATTTTATTTTAGCCTTATTTAATTAGCTTAATTTCAGTCAGTCAGTATGAATGAATGAATCAATCAATCAATAAAGCCTACTGAGGATCTTGGTCTACATAGATATAACAGCTTATGAAATGTGCTATGTAATTAACTTACGTCCAGTCAAAGTCCCTCCATGGTTTTTCCAGTTCTAGAAAATAAATAAATAAGAAATACAGATCATATAAACAGTTAAATTAAATTAAATTAAATATTAAATTAAATTAAATTAAATTAAATGTGTGTTTCTTTCTCTGAAAATGTATCTGCTTGTATTATGAGTGTTCTTTATGAAAACAAAATTACTGCTAATAAAAAAGCCCCACTTACCAGTTGGGTTTTGAAGCTCTTTAAATGTTGTCTGTCCCATTCTTTTATTGATTTTCTCCTAGGACAAAGTGTCTTGTATCGTAACACGGAAGCCAAAAGAAGACGCTTTGGTCATTCTTGAGCATATACCTTGGTCATTTTCACTTTCAGTTTTGCAAGCAATGTTCGTGACATGTTCCACATTCAAAGACCACACACATTTCCTATAATCTGAATAAAAATTATAAATACCTATGCAGTGTTAACAAACATTTTAATAATAACATTTAAAAATACGTAATACATTACTTTTGACAATATTAGTCAAATCTCCCGATGTTGATGTCTAACTTTATGTAGCTTTAAGGCTTGACTGCTAAACCATGGAAGCTAGATATGCATCAGCTGCAACTAAGTAAGAAGTCTCACAAGATCCACTTGTTCTATCTCTGCAAGTTCACTGGGCACTGAAAGATTTTTCAATTTTTTGTTATCATCACAGAAGTAATTTATTAATAATAATAATAATAATAAAAAACATGTTACACACACTGTAACAAATCATCTGCTTTCCAACTTGATCTTTATCTGTAATTTGTGTTATGTTTTGATACAGGCAGAAAGTGGATGAAGAGGGTTGTCTGTGGACGATCTGAATGTGAAATATGCTTCTCTCAATGAATCTACCATAGACATCTTAAAGAGTTTTTCATTTCCATGGTTGACTTTGGCTTGCTTAGTGAGAGTCTGTAATGCACTATTCACTGTAAAGCTGGTTTGGCAGATGTATTTTGAAAAGCATTAAAAAAATCAATAATACTGAATGCAATAAGATGTGTAAGAACACTTATACAATACAACAAACAGCCTGTAGAGAAACACTATTGGCATACTCTAATTTACAGAAGATATATTATTTTTACTCATTCAAAACCAAAACATGAACTTTAAATAGATTTTGGATTTCTGAATGACATTCAAAGAAAGACCTGCTCTAAATGCATTAATTATGTGATTTTTGTTGGTAGCTTTCACTATCCTCCAATCTATCACTGGCAAGCTGAACAATCTGTTCAAAGGCCTTTAGTATCAGAATGTCAGTGTCATCATTTGTGTCGATCTCATCATGGTAGTTCTTCACTGCGAAGATGTGGTTCATTGGCACACCTACTTTGGTGCTGCACAACTCCATCTGGACAGAAACAGAATGTTAGGTCAGAAAATTGGACATGGCTATTAGACAAAACCAAATCAGCATGTGCAATATGTAAAAGTGTGTGATTTTGTATTGTATCACATACATTCTCTTTGATCTTCTTGCTTTTGTAGATCTTCCTGAGATCATTTTTGACCAGAGGACATGCTTCATCCACTTTCCTCACTTGAGGAATCCCTACAGAAAACGCAGAGACAGTGTGGAGGTTCTATAACAATTTTTTTCTCTCTCTCTCATTTAAATTGAGCAAATTCATAGCAGCTTTTGTTGAAAGGCGTGTATATATCCACATAACTGAACCACATTTTCGGGACCTTCTGTAAACAATCAAGCAGAAAAGTGGAGATTTTACACTTATTGCATCTCTGACGGATGTTCTTTAGCTTGTCAATAAGACTGTGTCCACGGCTATGACATAAACCATTGTTAGCTGTCTCCATGCCTAGACAATTAAGATCCAGCCCCAGATGCCAGATCCCAGATCCCGTCAGAAAATATTAGTTTGTCCGGTAACAGAACAACTCGTCAGCAGATTAGTCTAATACCCAAACCCTGTTAACAGGAAGTCTTGTCTGGTACCCAAAATACCCAAAACACTATTAACAGTCTTCTATCAGCCAAGTAGTTGACTGAGGAAAAAGCCAGTGAAAGTGAAGAGCAGAAGCAGGAGACAAAGTAATGATGATAAAAAGGAGCAGAGTTTATTGAATAGTCTTAGTTGCATATGTCTCAATGCTCAGACTTCGTCTGAAGAACACAAATCCAACAAGTAGTGTTATACCAAACTAATTCACAACAACATCCCATAAACCTTGATTTTCTATTAACATTTCCTTGTATCTCTTATTCATGAAGACAAACAGCCCTTGAAACCACACAGTCATAAAACTAAACAACAATGGAAAAAATATATAAAAAACAACTATAATATAATATAAATGACTAATTAATGAATCAATAAAATAAATATATAAATGACTATAATGATTATTATAAATGATTATATGATTAAATATGAATAAATGAATGAAGAATAAATTAAAAATATATAAAAAGAAAGCAAAACACAACACAAATGTATGGTTGCTCTCAAGGCATAACACACAGTTTGCATTTGAGGATCGTCCGATCCTTCATTCCCCCCTCTTAATCATATATGACAACATAAAATGATTATTACAAGCAAACTTTCATAATCTTTATCAAAAACATACATTGAAAAGTTTGGGTGATCAGACCGTACTCTTCCCTTCTACATGTTCAAAAGAACAGGTCACTTCTGTCATACCGCATACCAGCATCGGTTGAGGGGGATTGTGTCTCTCTGACTGTTGTCGTACAACAGTAAACTGTAATCTGATAAAGCAAATCAACACCCTTATGGAAATGTACAAGAGTAAGATCATTGACACTCTTGAAATTGTGAAAAGTTAAAGTTAAAGATTCCCAATACTAAAAAGTGTCCCAATGTTAATCCAAACCATGTGTCCCACATGTTAAGGACCATAATCCTCAGTCAAGTTTAGCTACTTACGTAGATAAAACTTAAACTGCTTTTCTGGTATTATCTAAGATGTATAAACAACATTCAGTTGCAATCACTTTACATGATTCAGCAAGTTTCCCCCTATGATTTGTCACAATTTGAATTTCCAAAAACTCATTGTGAAAACATATTCTTTACCAATTCTAATTGCATGTGCTTTTACTTTTTCCAACTATTACTACCTTTGGCCATCTGTCATATTTAGCATATTTTGTCATTTCAGCATGTCAGCATCAGGGTTTCTGTGCCTGAGTATTTACTCAAGTTGCCTGTCAGGTTTATCAATTTGAAACTAGAATTGTTAATTGGAGTGTCAATTTCAACCATTCAAAAACAAATCAGACAATGGTAATACATGTGCATGCAAATTCCACTATGTAGAAAGAACTGAGGAAAAATTCTCCTAAGGATCTTTTAAGATTTAACTAAAATTACAGCACTATGACCTTCTAGTCAAGGACAAATGATTGAATCACATCAAGTCATGTTTGACCACATCTTGCAGCATGATGATAATAAACCACTCATTGATGGGCCGGATTGACTCTGCATGATAAATATATGATATAAAAATACCCATGTATATGTGTTATAAACAATATAAAAATCTTTCGTAGCTCAGAATGCTTCTATCCATGAAATTCAGTTCTCGAAGAGTCTCGGTAGTCTGCTCTTGAAGTGTCTCTGTAGCTTGTTCTGTTCTTCCCAAAGAACCATCTTGAGTTTGAAGATTGATAAGGCTCGAAACTCTCAGCGAATTTCTCGAAGGTCACTGACAATGATCTGTGAAAACTCAAAAACAAGAGAAGAGAAAACAGACTGTTCTTTTTGAAAAACAAGATTGTTTAAACTTTGTTGGAATTATTTTGACTCCATTAATAGATAAATAGAGAACACAGAGACCGGTTGGCGACCAAACTGTAGTCCAGTGAAAGCTAATCATCATAGCCCCCCACCTGCCATATCTTCATAATGAGGTTGGCCCCCAAGTCACTAAAAGACAAGGTTCTTCCTCATGACTCCTTCCTACAGTATTTTGCCGGGTCTCATTTAAAATTAATGAGCAAGTTCACAATGTCTAATATCTATCCATTTAATTTTGGCTAATAATTCTACATAATTTCGATCTGAAGGGCTTGCTAATGATAAACTTGTTTTAGCAGAATTCTATGTTCGCCCCCCTCTGGAGGAGTTTTTCATACATCCTAAAGCCTGAATTTAAACTTGTATTGCCTCAGTTAAAACCAATTGATGTATCAGAAGAAAATCTGAATTAAGTGCACACCTGCCATAGCAAGATCTCTCACAGCAATATTTGACCTTTAGCCAAAACTGAGCCGATAAATTCATATTATGCACAGAAATAATAGAAGCATATCTAACCATGTTAGCTCTGTTGTACCACATTTGCCAGTATGATCTCAGAGTGTGATTAAGTCTTTCAAATGACGAATGTCATTGTTGGTACTATGAAAATCCAATGAAGTATACCTGACCAATAAAGTGTGTTTCCCCTGGTCAGAATCAACAGTGTCTGACACTCCCCTCAGGGAATGATGTCTCAAACCAATATTTAGCCATAAAGACAGCAGTACCTATTGATTGCCAACTACAACCAAAACATCCCAGTAACCCTGGCATTTTATAAAGAGTCATAAAATCACAAATTCACAAACAGCCCTGAGGGCATAGGTTTTCCCAGCTAAATAGAATAGCATTGCCAAATTGTGGTTTTTGAAGTAACACATCCATTAACTTCTTCCGCATGTTTCCTAACAATCCCCTCGCCCATATTGTTTAAACATGAACAAATTAAAAACGCCTAAGTGACGGACACACTGTGTATCTAGTGTGACCAGAAAAGGAAGCAAGGTTCAGAGCCTATTATCCATCTGATAATTTAGAAACAATCAAATCCACACAGATTTGCATCTTGGCTTTGTCTGTGAGCTGTGAGTGAGGCGTTTCAGCGCGCAGATGACATGCCTGACCAGTGAAGATTTCTGCCGTTCATGCGGCGGCAACCGCAGCTGCCTGGTCAGCGAGGGTCATCCGTCTCACCTCTTAGTGAGAAACCACTCTGCTGCCAACCTACTCCAAAGTCATGCACAACACCCAAAGGCACAACGGGAGTCCATATAGATTTCAGCATTTCAGCTGATTTGCCATTTGCCAGCTTACATTTTGAGCAGCCAAATTAACTGACACTGAGACTTTTAGTCTGTAGTTACTGCTCAACCTGCCTTGCATTCCCCATTGTTCACAAAAGATGAACAGCACAGAAAATCAAAATTCCAAATTGTCTACATTTTTTTTACCCTTAAAAATTTCTTAAAGAGCTCTGCACCATCTTAAGAATCTATAATTAGTTCAGATGAAACTAACTAGATTTCCCAAAAATTATGTTTGGCAATTTTAGCATCGTGGACCACTTGCCACACATCCTGCCACTCATTACTCAATAATGCAACGCAATGCATTTACAAAGTGTTGTTAACATCAAACATTACAAAGACTCACTTTGCAAAGCCAAAAAGACTGTCTGAACTTTGTAAACAAGGCAAAGGCCTTGAGTCATGGTATGAGTTGCAGAGACTAATACCCCTCTCATAGTTATTCTGATTTTCCCATTCTTAGGTTAGCATAAATGTCATGTAACCAATGCAAAATCTCTGCCACTGTATCTGATATATCTAGTGTGAATGCTACTTGTGTCAATTCCTTAAAAACTATTTCAGCCTCAGGAGTTAAGTCATTGAGCCCTGAACTTAACAAATTGAAGAAAACTGTTTAACACTGCAGCTCATCTGCAAAACATTTAATCCAACTACACTTGTAGTTACATCCTCAAAAGAATCTCAGCTCTGAATAGTTCCAGAAATCAGATGTGTCCTAACATCTCGGTAGCTAGATGAGACACCAGTAAGGTGTTGAATCAAAATCTTCAAAAATATTTGCAAAGATTGGTGAAATAGCGGTTACATTGTTAAACCCATTGTTTGTCCAGTATCAGAACAACTCGTCAGCAGAGTAGTCTAATACCCAAACCCTGTTAACAGGAAGTCTTGCCTGGTATCCAAAATACCCAAAACACTATTAACAGTCTTCTATCAGCCAAGAAGTTGACTGAGGAAAAAGCCAGTGACCACACAGTCATAAGACTAAACCACAATGGAAAAAATATATAAAAAACAACTATAATATAATATAAATGACTAATCAATTAATGAATCAATAAAATGAATATATAAATGACTATAATGATTATTATAAATGATTATAAGATTAAACATGAATAAATGAATGAAGAATAAATTGAAAAAAATAAACAAAAAGAAAGCAAAACACAACACAAATGTATGGTTGCTCTCAAGGCAAAACACACACAGTTTGCATTTGAGGATCATCTGATCCTTCACCATGCAGAAAGACTGGTCGGAGAGGTTGCGGTCACTGGTGTAATGTAGATCATTATAACTTAGTTCCTCCTCCTGGTTGCAGTAAGATTGGAAATTCAACAAAATATGTTATATGCACACATGCAAATGTTTTATTCAAATGTTATTTTCATAATTAATGTAATGCTTTATTACTCTGTAACCATCCTTGACATGTCCAAACACAGCATTGATGATGTCTTCCGTTTGTGACCCAAATACATTTGTGAACAGTTTTTAAGAAATCCTTATACGATTAGCTAAAATGCTTACAATGCACAAGAGCGGGTCAACTATAGGAGGCAAATACCTACTCTTTGTGTAAAACTATGATTGTCACCAGCTGATGAATAAACTAGCACTCTAGAGGTGCTCTGTCCTTGAAAGGCGCCATCGACAGAGTTAATAAAGCTGGACTTTCTGGCTCCAATTTGTCCAGCTACCAGGATCTTGATGTCCTTTACATCTAGATGACTCAGAGTGAAGTTTTTCAGATTTTCTTTAAGGCTTAATTTTGTCTGTCAAAGCAAAACAAATTTCAGCGCACTATGAAACTTTACTGCAAGCAGATTTGTTACACAGTACAGTATGTGGCACAATGGAGTCTTACTGGCTTTATTTGGAGTAACATATTACACAACACTCACTTTTTTTGTTGAATTTATATAACACTAATATCCCTTAAAAAGTAACAAAAATATGCACTGAGATTTTAGATAACTGAATCCAGATTTGTGTACATTTTGTGTACATTTCTCAGTGTTTACGTATAAGCAAATATGCACATTTTTGGAATTTCACCACAGTAAATAATAGGGATGCACAATATATAAATGTTAATTTTTACTGTTATCGGTATCGGCCTAATAAGAAAAGTTGGGCATTATCTTTAAGCCGATAAATAATGTACTATTTCCTTAAACACGTCAGATGCACTGTTCACCATGATGGTTTTTTGAATGCTTCAAATATGATTGGAATCACTTCGAAAAATACAATACATTTAATTGCAACATATGCAGGGCAGGTCTGTCATAAAGGCTATATAAAATTATAATGTGAACATTACTGTAATAATCGAACATCTATTGTTTTGAGTGGAATCTGGGTCAGGGCAATCTGTAGTTTCCTACACACCCAGGAATTGGCCAAATTGTCATATTTAGGATGTAAGAATGTCAGCATTTAATATTTGAACTTAGCCCTCAGTAAACTCAAAGGGTCTTTACAGTTTTTTGTACTTTCAATCGTCCAATCTGCTATAAACTTTCTTTGAACTTGAACTTTTTTCTGCATGTCTACATGGTTAATTTTGTGCAAATGTGTGTCACACTTTATATTAATGTTTTACTAAAGGTTATAAAATGTCATTATAAAGAGTTGTGTGTGTGTACGTATTGATGTGGTATCTTAGCTAAGTTGAAAGTGAAAGTAAAAACTGTTATATAAAAAGTTGGATGATAAAAATCATATGATCTTCAGCATTGGTCATTAGAGCTATACGGTAAATGAGAAACAAGCCGCTTTGTCTTCACCTATGATTTCAAGTATATTGCTGATGTGAAACATCTTAATCTAGGAGAAAAACAACATACTGACTAAAATGGGCTCATCAGAATCAAAATCTCAACTTGATTTAAAATCTATGCTTAAAAGAAAACACAACCTAGGTAAGAGGATCTTTTCATTTCAGAAATAACTTATTATTATTATAATAATATTATAATATTAACTTATTATATTATATTAATATAAGATGTATTATATTTCTGGAGACCATACACAAAAGCTTACCTGTATATCTTACATCTGTTATTATTCCTAGAACTGCCAGCCCCATGGAGGACATTTGATTGGAGGTAAATTAGTTATTTTTTGCCCTAGAATATGTAGACCATGATGTTGATTATTTTTTGATGAACTGTATTTGTCTGTATGTCTTATTTTCATGAATAGTAAATATATTTGGTTACACTTTATAATAAGGGTACTTGAATATCCATGTACCAATATCTAAATTCTAACGAATAATCATGTACTAATGTCTAAATTAATACTTACTTCAACATGAACTAATAATATAGTGAAGGCCAGAACTAACCATGAATCGATGAAGAGGGTACTTTTTTTACTTTAGGGTACTTAATTTTTTTAAATCCTTAATTCCCAGATTAATACTGTATGTAATTAAAAGAAGGGTGATTTGAGACAGTGGTAAACATGCATCTGTCCCAACATTTTTGCTTTGTTGTAGTCATCAAAATCTAAATTTCTTCATATTTACAATATAAAATTAAGTTGGGCAGTAAAAACATTAGACATTATTTCTTTGTATTTTAGTCAATTAAATAAAGGTCAGAGAGAATGGACAAATAACATATTCTTGATTTTATGGCATTATTACAAAACATTTCAACTTGAAGTGGGGTTGTATTTTGCATTTTAATTTAGTAAAATGCAAATTTTTGTGCAAAAATGTCAAAATGGCAACTTAGTATGTTGTACAGATGATCCATGCATACATAAAATCAGAATTCTGAGTATACTATTATGAGTATTCCACAGTATACTGTACACATTATATACTAGAAATAATATGTTTGGTGCGGCAATATGTTATTTCAGACATAGCCAATTCTATTGTGCCACTATTCTATTGTGGGCCAATTCTCTATTGTGCCACAAAATGACAAAATTATTTTCACTGAAGTTCATAGTGCACTGAATTGTGTTTTATTTTGACAGTCAGAAAGACGCCTTGCGAGAAAAGCTGGAAAACTTTTCTATAAGTCATCCAGATGTAACAGACATCAAGATTCTGGTAGCTGGACAAATTGGAGCAGGAAAATCCAGCTTCATTAACTCCATCGATAGCACCTTTCCAGCTTCATTAACTCCATCGATAGCACCTTTCAAGGACGAATCTCCTCTAGAGCGCTAGTTAATTCATCTGCTGGTGACAGTCGTAGTTTCACTCAAAAAGTAGATATTTGTCACCTGTAGTTTCACTAAAACAAACTTGTTTTATAGTAATATCATATAAGGGAAGCTCATGTAAGATGTTTTTTTGTTTTGTTTTTAAGTAAAGACCCAAAAATGAAAAAAAAAAAAAGGTTTACGTGAAACTTTTTCACACACATTTGTGCTTGTTTTTGGTCTTGTATTGTAGCTCACAGGATTCACCGTCAGAAGTGAGAAAAAAACATTGCCCTTGGTCTCCAAGGACATCATGGGCTTACAACCTGAAGCAATGGCTGGGTCACGACCAGAAGACATCATAAATGCTGTGTTTGGACATGTCAATGATGGCTATAAAGTAATAAACCACTATGTTAACTGAGCAAATAACATATTTGTATCTGTGCAATATGTCTAACATTTAACATATTTTACTGAATTTCCCACCTTAGTTCATTGAGGAGCAGACACTCACTTTTAATGATCAGCATTACACCTCTGACCCCAGCCTCTCCGACCAGTGTTTTTGCCTGGTTTATGTCATAGCCGCAGATACAATCCAACTCACAGATGAGCGACTTATTGACAAGCTGAAGATCGTCCGCCAGAAAATCAGTGATAAGGGTAAAACTGACTCCAGAATGTTATGATTTTCATTAATGAGCCTATTGAACGTGGATCAGTTATATAAAGGGCTGGGCAACTTCGGTCCTTGAGGGCCACTGTCCTGCAGAGTTTAGCTTTAACCCTAATCACATGAACAAGCTCATTAATGTCTTTAAGATTAATAGAAAGTTACAGGCAGGTGTGTTTGATTAGGGTTGAAGCTTTCATATATTCTAGATCCAAAGTTTTTTTTTGTTTTAATTTTGATGATTAGAGCTTACAGCTCATGAAAGACAAAAATCCAGTATCTCAAAATATTAGAATATTTCCTAAGATCAATCAAAAAACGGATTTGCAAAACAGGAAAGTTAAGTTCTTTAAAGTAAGTTAATTTATGCACTGAATACTTGGTCAGTAGCACAAATTACAGCAAATTACTTGCTCTTAGCACAAATTACAGCATCAGTAAAGTGTGGCATGTAAGTGATCAGCCTGTGGCACTACTGAGGCACTACTGAGCCTTCAGCTCGTCTGTATATTGTTGGATCGACTGTTTCTCATCTTTCTCTTGAATATATCCCATAGATTCCATATGGGGTTCAGGTGTTGGCTAGCCAACATGAAGATGTTTCCTGAAGACGTCTGAGCATAGTGACTCTTGATTCGCTGACTCCGGCTTCAGTCCACTGCTTGTGAAGCTCTCCCAAGTGTTTGAATTGGCATTGCTTGTCAGTATTCTCAAGCTTGTGGTCATTCCTGTTGCTTGCGCATCTTTCCCTACTCAATTTCTTCCTTCCAGTCAACTTTGCATTTAATATGCTTTGACACAGCCACCCTTTCAGTAATGACCTTCTGTGATTACTCTCTTTATGGAGGGTGTCAATGATTGTCTTCTGGACCATTGCCATGTCAGCAGTCTTCCCCATTTTTGTGGTTTCAAAGATCAAGAGATACCCAGAATTTATACTGAAGGGATGGTCATTTAATGAAACTCAAATATATAAATATTCTAATATTTTGAGATACTGGATTTTTGACTTTCATGAGCTGCAAGCTCTGATCATCAAAATTAAAATGAAAAAAACTTCAGAAATGTTTTACTTTCCATGTAATGAATCTAGAATATATGAAAGTTTCAGTTTCTGAAAGAAGTTACAAACAAAAAAATGAACTTTTTCACAATATTAATTTTTTCTAGATGTACCTGTATACATATATAATACTTATATATATTTGCTCAGTTTTGAAGGGGGAAACCACCTTTACATTGCTTCTGCATTTGCTGTAGGGATTCCTCAAGTCCTTGTTATGACTAAAGTGGATGAAACATGTCCTCTGGTCAAAAAAGATCTGAGGAAGATGTACACTAGCAAGAAGATCAAGGAGAAGGTATATGATTCATCCAAAGACATACATGTGACACTTGCTATGACTTCTACATACTGCCTATGTTGATCTGATTTTGTGTAATAGCCTTGTCTGATTTTCTGACTTAAATTTCTGTTTGTGTCCAGATGGATTTGTGCAGTGCTACAACTGGTGTGCCCTTGACAAACATCTTCCCAGTGAAGAACTACCATGATGAGATCGACACAAATGATCTGACTGATGTTCTGATGCTAAAGGCACTTGAACGTATTATTCCGATTGCTCATGACAGATTGAAGGATACTGAAAGCCACTGACAAAATTCAAACACACACACACACACACACACACACACACACATGTTTGTACTTGTTTTTGTTAAAAAATTATTAAAAATAGTAAATGATGTTTATCTGAAAGTGTAACGATGCAAACATGTTTTCTGTGAGGGCTAGGTTTAGGGTTAGGGTTGGGTTAGGGGATAGATAGTCTCAGCCTCAGACGTCACGCCCACGGAACGTTGGCTAAACGTCTGATGCATATGGTACACTTAACTGGAAACACTTCAGGAATGTCGAAGTCGTCATCTGATTGGTTGAATTTTATCGGATTTCCAGGGGACGCGAGTGTCGCGTTTATTTTCGGTCCGCCGGGAAACAAAGCGCAGACGTGTGATTGCAGAAGAAAAACTGTTGTGTTTACATGAGTGACAATGAGCATTTATCAAGATCAGCTAAACGTAGGATTCTCAAAAGTATGTGAGGTTCACGGCATAGACTCTTTAAGAGATGTCCAGGAGTTTTGTTTGAGGCACTTAGTGGAGACAAAAAGAGATATAATGCAGACGCCATTGTTGTTATACGTGCACGAACAGATCAATGACTTACTGCTTGTTTTCTTCTCCTTCTTTGATTTTCTATGCTGACTGACTTGTTGCACGCCGGTCTGTTGTTGTGGGGACATTTCCACGCCCCGAAACGTGACGCTGAACGAAACGAACTGTGATTGGTTGTTTGACATGTCGGTCAAACGGCCTTATGGGCGGGCCTTGGCCAAAGAAAGCTGCTATGAATTGACTCTATGCACGATCACTTCCGCGTTTGGTCTCAGTCCGCTCAGTTACATCCGGTGCAGCACCGGAAGCCGTTTTCGCTATTGGTTATAACTGTGTGAAACTGGAGCAGGAGAAGATACTTACATACTTTACTCGCTGTTTACAAGAGCTTCCCTGCATAAATGTAAATGACGTTAATCGTATCGTGAGGCAATCAGCTCAGCAGTGAGAAAGGGAAGGGCTTCAAATGATGTATTTAGAGTTACATCGACAATTTTGAGGGCGAGTATTGTCATGCTATAATGTTATACGAATATCGATTCTAGCCATCTTCGTTTCTCACAGTTTATGTCTTTGCATGTATGTATGTATTTATTTATATATCTATCTAGTTACATTTTATGTACATTGCATCTTATGTGATTTTTTTATTAATATACATTATGGATTTTACTTTATGAACGTTACTAACTATAAATAATATCTCAGTTTTTAGTAAGGCTCAGGTGACAGGAGCGATCTGCGTGAGGGCGACATGTTTCAGGTCGATGAGGAAGTCAGAGAAGCCGCATAGTTTGGGAGTAGGAGGACTTCAGTCAAGACAATCAAGACTTTAGCTAAGCAAAGTTAAGGTTTTAAATAGAGATGCACCGATCGACTTGTGTTGTGCCAGATGTTGCTTGTGCAGCCACATCAGAACTGTTTTGTGTCTCCGTGCAACACAGCGTTTCGTTACTGAATAAATCCACGCTTTTTAACGAATCAAATGAGTCAGTGATTCATTAATCCATTCATAAAAGCAGCTGTTGCCTCGTTTCTGAATGAATCAGCTGTTTGAACGAATCTGTTGAACTCACGTATTTAAACAGCCTTTTGCTGCCACCTACTGGTTTGTTTTCAATTTATTTTCATTTCGATGCCTACAGGTGTAGAAAACACACACACACCAAAATAATAATAATAATAATAATAATAATAATAATAATAAACGAACACAAATAATCATTTAATATTGTATTTACACAACATCACCGTACATGAAAAGTTTAACACTGCATCAAAGTTATTTATATTTGCATTTCTGCATTATAAATGTTCAGTTATATTTATGTTTACATTACTGCATTGCATCTGTTCAAAGTTATATATAGTTACATGTTTACAGTATTGTATTGAAACTATTTATTAAATGTAAAAGTTTACATTCCTGCAGTGCAGACAACATTGTATAAAATATACGTTTATATTATTTATTACGAAAATAAATCTAAAATCATCAATCTTCAACAGATGTTTTCCTGTCTTTAATCCTTTGCCCAAGCTTTCACTAATGGGCCATTCTGGTATAAAATATAACTATATAATACTATATTGTAATACTTAAATTATAAATCGCTGTCAAATTAATCTTATGAAAGAGTTTTGCCGCTAGTATATTTCGCTATAGAATGCGCTATGCGGAAGTAAATGGGCTGGCCGAGATTCTACCGGAAATACGTCAGCAGCGTTCGTGCATAGAGTCTATTCCAGATAGTGATGGGAAGTTCGGATCATTTTACCGACTCGGTCCTTTGAGTCTCGTTCAGCAAAATGAACGAATCTTTTGTCATTTCGTTCATTTTAGGAAAATATAATTAAAATATTACGTTTTACCTCCCTAACACATCTACTGCTTACACAAACGTTGATCACACTACAAACAAAACAAAACTATAATGCTATAAGACACAAAAAAAGATTCATTCATTGTTTACCTGGGTCTTTAGTCTATGATTCGCTCACCTCGCCTCTTATCTGACAGGTTTAAGGATTGGAGTTGTTCGTTCATCACGTGACAGCCCAATTAGCTAACTAACGCAGTCTGAGCCGGAAAGAGAATTGATTAGTTCATCTCTCGAGTCCTCGGGTTTGAGTCGTTCGTTCATCACGTGACATCCCCGTAATGTTAACCTATGCAGCCTGAGCCGGAAAGAGAATTGATTAGTTCATCTTTTGAGTCTTCGGGCTTGAGTCGTTCGTTCATCACGTGACAGCCCTGTAATGTTAACCTATGCAGTCTGAGCCGGAAAGAGAATTGATTAGTTCATCTTATGAGTCTTCGGGTTTGAGTCGTTCGTTCATCACGTGACATCCCCGTAATGTTAACCTATGCAGTCTGAGCCGGAAGGAGAATTGATTAGTTCATCTTATGAGTCTTCGGGTTTGAGTCGTTCGTTCATCACGTGACAGCCCTGTAATGTTAACCTATGCAGCCTGAGCGGGAAGGAGAATTGATTAGTTCATCTTTTGAGTCTTCGGGTTTGAGTCGTTCGTTCATCACGTGACAGCCCCATAAGGTGAACGAACGACTCTAAAAAAGGTGAACTAATTCCGGTACAGAACCTAATAGGATATTGCGCATGCGCGACTGAACGAATCACTCCCCGAGGCGACTCGTTCGTCCCGAGTCACATTAAAGATTCGTTCAAAATGAACGAATCGTTCAAGAACGACCCATCACTAATTCCAGACCTTCAGCCGTCAGTCTGAAGGTCTGGCTACGCGAGACTAGAGGATAGACAATATCGTTTGGTCAGTATAAAGTCTATGGAAAGTCCCCACAATTCACAAAAACACACACACACCCACATGTTGTGTTTACATGTTTTATGGGGACATTCCATAGGCGTAATGGTTTTTATACTGTACAAACCCTATTTTCTATCGCCCTACACCTACCCTACACCTAAACTTAGCCCTCACAGGAGACTGTGCACACTTTTACTTTCTCAAAAAAACTCATTCTGCATTCTGCATCAGTCTCACTTGTGGAGGGCGCCCTCCGGCGACGAGTATGAATGAAAAATAAATTACATTAATTGAGTACTCACTATTGCTCACAAAACCCTGATTTGGGTAAAAATACCAAAGATAATTAAGAACTTTAAGGTAAACATTTGCAAATCCTTACGTTTTTCTCCAGTGTAGAGAAGTGTACTTTTTTTTTTCTTTTTCTTGCTGCTATATTTATTATTGTATTTATTCTTAAATGCTCAGTTTTTTATATTATAGTGAAATAGTGTTATTACAAAAGTAATATTCCTTATTGTGTTTAATGTTTCTATATAGATATAATAACCATAATCATTATTAGTTATACTGATATATAAAAACAACATTTTTGGCCAAATTGTGCAGCCCTACAAATACAGCAACCCCTGGTGTGTTATATATTTTTGGCCTTTTTTCCAAATAAAGAAAATGTTTGTCTGAAAACCATAAGGGTTTGGATTTTGTATGCCTTGTATAGAATACTTATGTAAAAACATTCAATGTCTTTAGCACCAGTGCTATATGCAAATAAGTTAACGTACAGCCCTGATATGATATTTATTGTTTTTACTGGAGAAAAACGAGGAAATTAATAGATGATAAAATTGGAGTCTTTTCTCCATTCTGCCACCAGAGGGCACCCGATGACCAAACAAACACCTTAGGCTACTCTGTTTACGAAATTACAGAAATTACAAATCTACAAAAATGTTTTTTATTTGCTTGAGTACAAATTAATGTTTTTTTTTTTTTTCTATACTCTTTCTTCAAAAAAAAAAAAAAAAAAAAGTAAAAGTAAATCCCTCTCCTTGTTTCCGTTTCTTCTCTAATCTCTCTCCTATATGTTGCTGGTTTATTAATATTCAACATACGATTACCATACTGACAGAAATGCAAATTCAAAAAGCACTAGTATCTATTAAGTTCAGGATATCTTTGGTCTAAAAAGGTACTAGTAACTAAAAAACAAGTACTAGTTCTATCTTTTCTTAACAGGAAGATTGTAATTAAATATTAAAGCTGCAAGCAGCGATGAAAGGGCCCTCGCACCCGGGCTCACCACCGATCGGTGGCGAATGGTGGGCACTATGCTTTTCACATCGTAAATTTAGGAGGAATATGTCAAAGTCATTAATATGTGCCAAACTTACTGCTTCCAGCTGGTGGTGCTATGTCTGTAACTGAATATTGGCATGTAGATGTGCTCAGGCCAGCACTTTTGTCAAACATATGAAGTTTGGTGCAGATTGAACATGGCATGCTTGAGGTAGTGTAAGACATGACATATCTTGCTGCCAACAGGTGGCGCTATGATTATATCTGAATATTGGTCTTTAGGTGTCTTCAGGTCAGGACTCTTACCAAACATGTGAAGTTTGGTGCAGATCAGACATTGCATGCTTAAGTTAGTGTAAAATAAGACATTTCCTGTTGCCAACAGGTGGCGCTATGATAATAACTGAATTTTGGCCTCTAGATGTGTTCAGGCCAGGACTCTTATCGAACGTGTGAAGTTTGGGGCAGATCGGACATTTTATGGCCGAGTTACAACATCTTGTATTTCCATGGCGAAACATCGAACTTTGTCAGGCCGCCACTAGTGATGGGTCGTTCTTGAACGATTCGTTCATTTTGAACCAATCTTTAATGTGACTCGGGACGAACGAGTCGTCTCGGGGAGTGATTCATTCAGTCGCGCATGCGCAACATCCTATTAGGTTCTGTACAGGAATTAGTTCAACTGTTTTAGAGTCGTTCGTTCACCTTATGGGGCTGTCACGTGATGAACGAACGACTCAAACCCGAAGACTCGAGAGATGAACTAATCAATTCTCTTTCCGGCTCAGGCTGCGTAGGTTAACATTACGGGGCTGTCACGTGATGAACGAACGACTCAAACTCGAGGACTCGAGAGATGAACTAATCAATTCTCTTTCCGGCTCAGGCTGCATAGGTTAACATTACGGGGCTGTCACGTGATGAACGAACGACTCAAACCCGAGGACTCGAGAGATGAACTAATCAATTCTCTTTCCGGCTCAGGCTGCATAAGTTAACATTACGGGGATGTCACGTGATGAATGAACGACTCAAACCCGAGGACTCGAGAGATGAACTAATCAATTCTCTTTCCGGCTCAGACTGCGTTGGTTAAGCTAATTGGGCTGTCAGGTGATGAACGAATGACTCAAACCCGAAAACTTGTCAGATAAGAGGTGAGGTGAGCGAATCATAGACTAAAGACCCAGGTAAACAATGAATTAATATTTTCTGTTTCTTATAGCATTATAGTTTTGTCTTGTTTGTAGTGTGATCAACGTTTGTGTAAGCAGTAGATGTGTTAGGGAAGTAAAACGTAACATTTTAATTATATTTTGCTAAAATGAACAAAATGAACGAAATGACTCGAAAAAAGATTTGTTCATTTTGCTGAACGAGACTCAAAGGACCGAGTCGGTAAAATGATCCGAACTTCCCATCACTAGCCGCCACGGACACGCCCTTCAACGAAAACTCTAGATCTTCACAATTTAACATGGCAAAGGCCTTTAGAGTAGACTGACCAAATTTGGTGTTGATTTGAATAAATCTGTAGGAGGAGTCCGTTACAAAGTAAAACATGTCACTTACTGTTGCCAGCAGGTGGCGCTATGACTAAAACTGATTATGACTATGGGCATGTGTTCAGGATCGGACTCTTATCAAACATGTGAAGTTTGGGGCAGATCAGACATTGTATGGCTGAGTTATAACAACTTTGATTTTCATGGCGAATCATCGAAATTTGACAGGCGCCACGGACACGCCCTCCAGTGAAAACTCTAGATCTTCGCAATTTAACGTCACAAAGGCCTTTAGATTAGACTGACCAAATTTGGTGTTGATCCGAATAAATCTCTAGGAGTTCGTTTTAATACGACGCCTGGAAATGGCAAAAATGACACAAAATTTGCTGAGAAAATGAAAAATATCTGACTTCCTGTTGGGTTTCGGATTTTCCTCCAAGAGACTTTTTTGTGGGTATTAGTGTGTTACATGTGCTTACCAATTTTGGGGCACTTCATAGAATGTGAATAGGTGGTGCTGTCGAGCCATTATGCCACACCCACTTCTGAAACCTATATCAGATGTAAATTTTCGCCAGGTCTGATGCGTGTGCAAAGTTTCATGACTTTTCAGGCATGTTTAGGCCCTCAAAATGCGATTCATTTTGGAGAAGAAGAATAAAAATAAATATAGCTGCAAGCAGCAATGACGGGCCCTCGCCCCCAGCGCATCCGCAGCCCTGGTGCCATCAGAAAAATGGTGCCCAGTGGGCACATGCATTGACAGTAACCCTGTACCAGTTTGGATTGAAGGGTCACAGCAATGAAAGGGTTAAAAGCAAAGTGCTTGTAAGTCATTCTGGTACACTGAGAATGAGCTCAAAAAGATTCCTTATCCTATGAGGTCATCTTGTGTTCATCCTTGTTATTACAGTCTTCATCTGCTAGTTCAAAAGTGTGATATTTTAAATGTTTCTGCGGTCTCTGAAAACATGACAAACATCTTTCCTAAGAATGACTTTTTTTTCATATGTAAAAAGTTGTGAAGAGTTAGGATAATGCATTTTAAATGCACTCTCTCTCTCTCTCTCTCTCTCTCTCTCTCTCACACAAACACAGCCACTCAACTACCTTAGTCACACTCACACACACACATACACAGACTTAAGCCCATCCCCCGACACAGAGTTAGAGTGAGAGAGTTAGAGTGAGATCAGATGTTTAATAGTTTTTTAATTTTCTATTTTTTGTAAACTATTTTATATCGATGGAACTAAGCATTTATTTCTCAGAATGACTAGTTCTATGTATATAAAAAGTTTTGAAGTGTTTGGATGCTGCATTTTAAAATTACGGATATGTTTTTTTACTGCTAATTTAAAAAAATCACCATAAATCAACCGTTCAAGATATCCCAAATCCGCTCACAATTTAACATCTTCAGTATGTTGGCATCATGTTGACAAAGTTTGGTGTGAACTACTTATTCCTGCTTGGAGGAGTATGAATTTGTTTATAGCCTGATTTTTCCAAAAATCCACATTCAAATCAAAATAGCAGACTTCCTGTTGGTCGCAGCTAATGGGTGTAAATTAGAAAGTTGTCCGGCTTGATGAGACCAATATACATACCAAGTTTGGTGTCTGTAGCTAAAACTAACCCCCCCACTTTTGACAAAAGGTGGCGCTATAGAGCGCCTCCTCCACGCCCATTTATGAGCTTTTGCCAGTGTCTAACTATCATTAATACTGATGTGTGTGTTGAGTTTCATGAAAATCTAAGCTTATTAAGTGCCCCAAAAACACAGGAAACAAATGTTAAAGTTTGACATGTTGCCATGGCAACAGCATTTAATGTATCAACGACCCCTTTACAGATTCTCATCGGCCGTGTTTTGACATTATTCTGATGAAGTTTGAAGCAAATCGGGTAAAAATAACCATGTGATATCAAAGCATTTTTAAAAGAGACACACTTCCTGTTGCCAGTTGGTGGCGCTATAACTTTGACTCCTAATAGTCACATCTATGTGATCGGCATCATGCAACCAACAAACCTTTGAAGTTTCATCCGAATCAGACAATGTGTGCAGTAGTTATTAGCCATTTCCTGTTTCTCATTTCTCGCCATAATTTCAACGCCTCGCCACGGCCAAACCGTTCGAGATATCAAAAATCCCCTCACAATTTTTCATCCCCAATGTCTTGAGATCAGGTTGACCGAGTTTGGTGGCAATTGAGTAAAAAACCTAGGACTAGTATATCAAATTCCAGAGCATGCGCTTTTTAAACAGCCCTGAATAGCTCACTTCCTGTTGGGATTAGCTCATGACACAGAGTGCGTGAGTTGTTCGGCTCAGTGAGATCTATATGTGTACCGAGTTTCATATGTGTATGTGCAAGTATGTGCGGGATATACATCAAGATTTAAAAAGTGTTCCAGGGGGCGCTGTAGAGCCCCTGTGCCACGCCCGGGTCCCAGCCTCTGGGCGTCCTAATGGCCGCAGATTCCAATGTGTGTGCCGATTTTCAAGAGTTTTTGAGCATGTTAAGGGCCCCAAAACCCCCCAAAACCTTGAAAAAAAAAAAAAAATAAAATAAATAATAAAATATAGCTGCAAGCAGCGATGACGGGCCCTCGCCCCAGCGCAATCGCCATGCCGGTAGCATCAGGAAAATGGTGCCCAGCGGGCACATGCATAGACAGTAATCCTGTGGCAGTTTGGATTGAAGGGTTACAGCAATGAAAGGGTTAAAAGCAAACTGCAGCAACACTTTCTATGAAGCCCGTATTTATAATACTCTAAGGAGTGTTAGTTCACATGTATTTGGACAATTGCTTATTGTCAATAGACTAGGGGGACCATCAAAATAAAACATAATATATAATGTAAAAAATAAATGTAATATGATATAGTCCATTATAAATTAAGTAGATTTGATATGTTGTCCATTGTGTGTTATAAAAAAAAAAATCATAATCTTAAAAGTTATAACCTCAAATACTCAAGTATTTTAATGTATTATAATTGTTGTTATGATTATTCATGAGATGATATAACATATTATAAGGTTTTTATAATGCATTATGCATTCATTATAATCCCTTATAAATACCATTATAATGTATTGGGCTTCATAGAAAGTGTTACCCAAAATGCTTTTACATCATTCTGATAGACTGAGAATGAGCTGAAAAAGATTCCTTATCCTATGAGGTCATCTTGTGTTCATCCTTGGTATTATAGTCTTCATCTGCTAGTTTACATGTGTGATATTTGAAATGTTTTTGCGGTCTCTGAAAATATGATAAACATATTTCCTAAGAATGACTTGTTTTTCATATGTAAAAAGTTGTGAAGAGTTAGGATAATGCACTTTAAATACACTCTGTCTCTCTCTGTCTCTGACAGCCACCCTCCCCCACTGTCAACACTCACACTTACACACACACTTAACGCACACACACAGAGTTAGAGTGAGAGAGTTAGAGTGAGATCAGATGTTTAATAGTTTTTTAATTTTCTATTTTTAGTAGACTATTTTATATCAGTGGAAGTAAGCATTTTCTTTGACTAGTTCTATGTATGACTAGTGTTTGGATGCTGCATTTTAAAATTACATGTTTTTTTACTGCTACACCATAAATCAACCGTTCAAGATATCCCAAATCCGCAAATTTAACATCTTCAGTATGTTGGCATCATGTTGACAAAGTTTGGTGTGAACTACTTATTCCTGCTTGGAGGAGTATGAATTTGTTTATAGCCTGATTTTTCCAAAAATCCACATTCAAATCAAAATAGCAGACTTCCTGTTGGTCGCAGCTAATGGGTGTAAATTAGAAAGTTGTCCGGCTTGATGAGACCAATATACATACCGAGTTTGGTGTCTGTAGGTCAAACTAACCCCCCAACTTTTGACAAAAGGTGGCGCTATAGAGCGCCTCCTCCACGCCCATTTATGAGCCTTTGCCAGTGTCTAACTATCATTAATACTGATGTGTGTGTTGAGTTTCATGAAAATCTAAGCTTATTAAGTGCCCTAAAAACACAGGAAACAAATGTTAAAGTTTGACACGTTGCCATGGCAACAGCATTTAATGTATCAACGATCCCTTTACAGATTCTCATCGGCCGTGTTTTGACATTATTCTGATGAAGTTTGAAGCAAATCAAGTAAAATTAAGAGGCTGATTTAAAAGCATTTTGAAAATGACACACTTCCTGCTGCCAGTTGGTGGCGCTATAACTTTGACTCTCAATAGTCACATCTATGTGATCGGCATCATACAACAAACAAACTCCTGAAGTTTCATTAGAATCAGACAATGTGTGCAATAGTTATTAGCCATTTCCTGTTTCTCATTTCTCGCCATAATTTCGTTGCCTCGCCACGGCCAAACCGTTCGAGATATCAAAAATCCCCTGGCAATTTAGCATCCCCAATGTCTTGAGGTCATGCTGACTGAGTTTGGTGGCCGTCAGAATAAAGGCCTCTGAGGAGTATATCAAATTCCAGAGCATGCGCTTTTTAAACAGCCCTGAATAGCTCACTTCCTGTTGGGTGGAGCCTTTGACATGAGTGCGAAAGTTGTTCGGCTCAATGAGATCTATATGTGTACTGAGCTTCATATGTATACGTGCAAGTGTGTGTGAGCTATACATCAAGTTTTCTGACAGTTTTCCAGGGGGCGCTGTAGAGCCCCTGTGCCACACCCGGGTCCCAGTCTCTGCGGCGTCCTGATGGCCGCAGATTCCAACATATGTGCCAATTTTCAAGAGTTTTTGAGCACGTTAAGGCCTCCAAAAACTCCTGAATAGTCGAAAAAAAAAAAATAATAATAATAATCCTTAGGGGATCAATAGGGCCTTCAGCCCTTTTAGGGCTTCGGGCCCTAAAAATCCTAAGGAAAACAATAGGGCCTTCGCCCTTTCAGGGCTCGGGCCCTAATTAGAATAATCCAACGAAAAACAATAGTGCAGAACAACGGAGCAATTCCAATAGGGTCCTCACACCATCGGTGCTCGGGCCCTAATAATAATAATAATAAACGGAGCAATTCCAAGAGGGTCCTCGCACCACCGGTGCTCGGGCCCTAACTAGTCGCTATTGGAATAAGTACTAGTATCTAAAACATAAGAACTAGTATATAATGAATAAGTACTAGTAACTTTACAAAAGACACTGGTAGCTAAGAATAAACACTAGTACCTAAAGAATAAGCACTAGTAACTGATAAATAAGTACTTAATGGAAAAGATACTAGTATCCAAAAAATAAGTACTAGTAGCATGAAAATAGATACTAGTACGGCTTTAAGATTAAATGTTAAAACGGCTTGCGATAGAAAGAGTCGTCTCTTACCAGTTAATTGTGGCTCCACAAAAGTACAAAAGCAAGTCCACATACAACTAACTCCAAAAGACACAAAAGTAACTCCATTTCTACCAGCTGGAAATCTGGATGCAGCTCTCTAGCGACTCCCAGCGGTGGAAAGGAAATTTCTCTGTTATAGATATAGCAGTAACCTGAGGGAAACCTGTCTGGAAAGTGGTTAAATGATTTTCGAACAGAAAACCAGACAGGCCTAAACACAAGAAAACTTGAGCTTGTGCTTGAACTTTGGGTGACATAACAATCACACACCAATACCCCAAAATCAGCATTAGAAACGACAGAAAATGCCGCTTGCAGTGTTAGAAAACAAACTGAATTGCTACAGACAGCAAAACCTTTATTCAAAGCATCTTAAATCAGAAGAACATAAGTTTTTTTTTTTTTTAAAGAATCAACAACATCTACACAAAGCTAAATTAAAATACTAGACAGGTAAATAAGCTACAGCAGAAGTGAAATGCAAAGAATAGATCTGGTTTCAACATGACTTTCAAGCTAGTTGATAAATTACACTTTCTCTCAGTCTGAACTGCTTCACATATCCTAATTCATTGTATTGGGTACATGATAAAACATATATCATTGAGACAGGTAAACAATTCAATACTAAATAGGATTTATTCAGTTACTACTCTATGATCATGTTTAGGTAGTTTAATAGTTTTAATGCTGTTAAATGTGTGTAAAAATGCTTAATATGTGCACAATAGTGCAGCATCTTGTATTTCTTTTTCATGATTTTACATAACTTTTCAATTTTTTTTTTCTTAAATTGACCCACTCTAAATGCAGTAATTATTTTACATATGTGGTTTTTGTTAGTAGCTTTCACTATCCTCCAATCTATCATTGGCAATCTGAACAATCTGTTCAAGTGCCTTTAGTATCAGAATGTCAATGTCATTGTTTGTTTCGATCTCATCATAGTAGTTCTTCACTGGGAAGATGTGGCTCATCGGCACACCCACTTTAGCACTGCACAAATCCATCTGGACAGGAACAGAAAAAGGTCAGGTCAGAAAAACTGCACCAGATCAACATGTGCAAATTGTAAAAGTATACATCTTTGTATAATATCACATACCTTCTCTTTTATCTTCTTGCTTTTGTAGATCTTCCTGAGATCATTTTTCACCAGAGGACATGCTTCATCTACTTTAGTCATGACAATCACTTGAGGAATCCCTACAGAACACGCAGAGACAGTGTGGAGGTTCTTTAACAAGTTTTTTCCCCCTCTCAATAAAATTGAGCAAATTCATAGCAACGTTTGTTGAAAGGCATGTATATATCCACATACTCGAATCACATTTTCTTGACCTTCATATAGTGTAAACAATCAAGCGGAAAAGTGAAGATTTTACCCTTATCACTGATTCTCTGGCGGATGATCTTCAACTTGTCAATAAGACGGTCATCTGTGAAGTGGACTGTATTTGCATCTATGATGTAAACCAGGCAGAAAGACTGGTCGGAGAGGTTGGGGTCACAGGTGTAATGTTGATCATTATAACTGAGTGCCTGCTCCTGGTTGAACTAAAATTG